>NW_026699335.1:0-35753 GCF_030435755.1 Ochotona princeps | reverse complement strand
TAACTCCATTTGGCTCACTAACTTCACACACCATCAGGCTTCCAAGCAGCTCTCAAGGAAACTCAGTTTTCACACTCTATGCTTAGTGCCCTTTGAGTGCATTATCTAGGAATGAACCTGGTAGAGCATCCCACACAAACGAATGCTCCACATGCGGGTTTCACATGCCACCAACTCCACATTCACAGGCAACTTCAGCGCCACAGCCGTTTTCAGATAGCCCTCAATGCAAAGGCTCTAGACGCAAATATTGGTGTGAGAGCTAATTCAATCAAGGAAACACTGCATGTTGGTGAAGGGCATATTGAAGAAGGATCAGCCGAGTGGTTCTTGTGGGAGAACAACTCCATTTGGCTCACTAACTTCACACACCATCAGGCTTCCAAGCAGCTCTCAAGGAAACTCAGTTTTCACACTCTATGCTTAGTGCCCTTTGTATGGCTAGGACTGAAATGAACCTGGTAGAGCATCCCACACAAACGAATGCTCCACATGCGGGTTTCACATGCCACCAACTCCACATTGACAGGCAACTTCAGTGCCACAGCCGTTTTCAGATAGCCCTCAAAGCAAAGGCTCTAGACGCAAATATTGGTGTGAGAGCTAATTCAATCAAGGAAACACTGCATGTTGGTGAAGGGCATATTGAAGAAGGATCAGCCGAGTGGTTCTTGTGGGAGAACAACTCCATTTGGCTCACTAACTTCACACACCATCAGGCTTCCAAGCAGCTCTCAAGGAAACTCAGTTTTCACACTCTATGCTTAGTGCCCTTTGTATGGCTAGGACTGAAATGAAACTGGTAGAGCATCCCACACAAACGAATGCTCCACATGCGGGTTTCACATGCCACCAACTCCACATTCACAGGCAACTTCAGCGCCACAGCCGTTTTCAGATAGCCCTCAAAGCAAAGGCTCTAGACGCAAATATTGGTGTGAGAGCTAATTCAATCAAGGAAACACTGCATGTTGGTGAAGGGCATATTGAAGAAGGATCAGCCCCGAGTGGTTCTTGTGGGAGAACAACTCCATTTGGCTCACTAACTTCACACACCATCAGGCTTCCAAGCAGCTCTCAAGGAAACTCAGTTTTCAAACTCTGTGCTTTGTGCCCTTTGAGTGCCTAGGACTGAAATGAAGCTTGGAGAGCATCCCACACATAAACGAATGCTCCACATGCGGGTTTCACATGCCACCAACTCCACATTCACAGGCAACTTCAGCGCCACAGCCGTTTTCAGATAGCCCTCAAAGCAAAGGCTCTAGACGCAAATATTGGTGTGAGAGCTAATTCAATCAAGGAAACACTGCATGTTGGTGAAGGGCATATTGAAGAAGGATCAGCCGAGTGGTTCTTGTGGGAGAACAACTCCATTTGGCTCACTAACTTCACACACCATCAGGCTTCCAAGCAGCTCTCAAGGAAACTCAGTTTTCACACTCTATGCTTAGTGCCCTTTGAGTGCATTATCTAGGAATGAACCTGGTAGAGCATCCCACACAAACGAATGCTCCACATGCGGGTTTCACATGCCACCAACTCCACATTCACAGGCAACTTCAGCGCCACAGCCGTTTTCAGATACCCCTCAAAGCAAAGGCTCTAGACGCAAATATTGGTGTGAGAGCTAATTCAATCAAGGAAACACTGCATGTTGGTGAAGGGCATATTGAAGAAGGATCAGCTGAGTGGTTCCTGTGGGAGAACAACTCCATTTGGCTCACTAACTTCACACACCATCAGGCTTCCAGCAGCTCTCAAGGAAACTCAGTTTTCACACTCTATGCTTAGTGCCGTTTGTGTGCCTAGGACTGAAATGACGCTTGGTCAGCATCCCACACAAACGAATGCTCCACATGCGGGTTTCACATGCCACCAACTCCACATTCACAGGCAACTTCAGCGCCACAGCCGTTTTCAGATAGCCCTCAAAGCAAAGGCTCTAGACGCAAATATTGGTGTGAGAGCTAATTCAATCAAGGAAACACTGCATGTTGGTGAAGGGCATATTGAAGAAGGATCAGCCGAGTGGTTCTTGTGGGAGAACAACTCCATTTGGCTCACTAACTTCACACACCATCAGGCTTCCAAGCAGCTCTCAAGGAAACTCAGTTTTCACACTCTATGCTTAGTGCCCTTTGAGTGCATTATCTAGGAATGAACCTGGTAGAGCATCCCACACAAACGAATGCTCCACATGCGGGTTTCACATGCCACCAACTCCACATTCACAGGCAACTTCAGCGCCACAGCCGTTTCAGATAGCCCTCAATGCAAAGGCTCTAGACCAAAATATTGGTGTGAGAGCTAATTCAATCAAGGAAACACTGCATGTTGGTGAAGGGCATATTGAAGAAGGATCAGCCGAGTGGTTCTTGTGGGAGAACAACTCCATTTGGCTCACTAACTTCACACACCATCAGGCTTCCAAGCAGCTCTCAAGGAAACTCAGTTTTCACACTCTATGCTTTGTGCCCTTTGAGTGCCTAGGATTGAAATGAAGCTTGGAGAGCATCCCACATAAACGAATGCTCCACATGCGGGTTTCACATGCCACCAACTCCACATTCACAGGCAACTTCAGCGCCACAGCCGCTTTCAGATAGCCCTCAAAGCAAAGGCTCTAGACGCAAATATTGGTGTGAGAGCTAATTCAATCAAGGAAACACTGCATGTTGGTGAAGGGCATATTGAAGAAGGATCAGCCGAGTGGTTCTTGTGGGAGAACAACTCCATTTGGCTCACTAACTTCACATACCATCAGGCTTCCAAGCAGCTCTCAAGGAAACTCAGTTTTCACACTCTATGCTTAGTGCCCTTTGAGTGCATTATCTAGGAATGAACCTGGTAGAGCATCCCACACAAACGAATGCTCCACATGCGGGTTTCACATGCCACCAACTCCACATTCACAGGCAACTTCAGCGCCACAGCCGTTTTCAGATAGCCCTCAATGCAAAGGCTCTAGACGCAAATATTGGTGTGAGAGCTAATTCAATCAAGGAAACACTGCATGTTGGTGAAGGGCATATTGAAGAAGGATCAGCCGAGTGGTTCTTGTGGGAGAACAACTCCATTTGGCTCACTAACTTCACACACCATCAGGCTTCCAAGCAGCTCTCAAGGAAACTCAGTTTTCACACTCTATGCTTAGTGCCCTTTGAGTGCATTATCTAGGAATGAACCTGGTAGAGCATCCCACACAAACGAATGCTCCACATGCGGGTTTCACATGCCACCAACTCCACATTCACAGGCAACTTCAGCGCCAAAGCCATTTTCAGATAGCCCTCAAAGCAAAGGCTCTAGACGCAAATATTGGTGTGAGAGCTAATTCAATCAAGGAAACACTGCATGTTGGTGAAGGGCATATTGAAGAAGGATCAGCCGAGTGGTTCTTGTGGGAGAACAACTCCATTTGGCTCACTAACTTCACACACCATCAGGCTTCCAAGCAGCTCTCAAGGAAACTCAGGTTTCACACTCTATGCTTAGTGCCCTTTGAGTGCATTATCTAGGAATGAACTTGGTAGAGCATCCCACACAAACGAATGCTCCACATGCGGGTTTCACATGCCACCAACTCCACATTCACAGGCAACTTCAGCGCCACAGCCGTTTTCAGATAGCCCTCAATGCAAAGGATCTAGACGCCAATATTGGTGTGAGAGCTAATTCAATCAAGGAAACACTGCATGTTGGTGAAGGGCATATTGAAGAAGGATCAGCCGAGTGGTTCTTGTGGGAGAACAACTCCATTTGGCTCACTAACTTCACACACCATCAGGCTTCCAAGCAGCTCTCAAGGAAACTCAGTTTTCAAACTCTGTGCTTTGTGCCCTTTGAGTGCCTAGGACTGAAATGAAGCTTGGAGAGCATCCCACATAAACGAATGCTCCACATGCGGGTTTCACATGCCACCAACTCCACATTCACAGGCAACTTCAGCGCCACAGCCGCTTTCAGATAGCCCTCAAAGCAAAGGCTCTAGACGCAAATATTGGTGTGAGAGCTAATTCAATCAAGGAAACACTGCATGTTGGTGAAGGGCATATTGAAGAAGGATCAGCCGAGTGGTTCTTGTGGGAGAACAACTCCATTTGGCTCACTAACTTCACATACCATCAGGCTTCCAAGCAGCTCTCAAGGAAACTCAGTTTTCACACTCTATGCTTAGTGCCCTTTGTATGGCTAGGACTGAAATGAAGCTTGGTCAGCATCCACACAAACGAATGCTCCACATGCGGGTTTCACATGCCACCAACTCCAAATTCACAGGCAACTTCAGCGCCACAGCCATTTTCAGATAGCCCTCAAAGCAAAGGCTCTAGACGCAATATTGGTGTGAGAGCTAATTCAATCAAGGAAACACTGCATGTTGGTGAAGGGCATATTGAAGAAGGATCAGCCGAGTGGTTCTTGTGGGAGAACAACTCCATTTGGCTCACTAACTTCACACACCATCAGGCTTCCAAGCAGCTCTCAAGGAAACTCAGTTTTCAAACTCTGTGCTTTGTGCCCTTTGAGTGCCTAGGACTGAAATGAAGCTTGTAGAGCATCCCACATAAACGAATGCTCCACATGCCCGTTTCACATGCCACCAACTCCACATTCACAGGCAACTTCAGCGCCACAGCCGCTTTCAGATAGCCCTCAAAGCAAAGGCTCTAGACGCAAATATTGGTGTGAGAGCTAATTCAATCAAGGAAACACTGCATGTTGGTGAAGGGCATATTGAAGAAGGATCAGCCGAGTGGTTCTTGTGGGAGAACAACTCCATTTGGCTCACTAACTTCACACACCATCAGGCTTCCAAGCAGCTCTCAAGGAAACTCAGTTTTCACACTCTATGCTTAGTGCCCTTTGAGTGCATTATCTAGGAATGAACCTGGTAGAGCATCCCACACAAACGAATGCTCCACATGCGGGTTTCACATGCCACCAACTCCACATTCACAGGCAACTTCAGCGCCACAGCCGTTTTCAGATAGCCCTCAATGAAAAGGATCTAGACGCCAATATTGGTGTGAGAGCTAATTCAATCAAGGAAACACTGCATGTTGGTGAAGGGCATATTGAAGAAGGATCAGCCGAGTGGTTCTTGTGGGAGAACAACTCCATTTGGCTCACTAACTTCACACACCATCAGGCTTCCAAGCAGCTCTCAAGGAAACTCAGGTTTCACGCTCTATGTTTAGTGCCCTTTGAGTGCATTATCTAGGAATGAACCTGGTAGAGCTTGGTCAGCCACACAAACGAATGCTCCACATGCGGGTTTCACATGCCACCAACTCCACATTCACAGGCAACTTCAGCGCCACAGCCGTTTTCAGATAGCCCTCAAAGCAAAGGCTCTAGACGCAAATATTGGTGTGAGAGCTAATTCAATCAAGGAAACACTGCATGTTGGTGAAGGGCATATTGAAGAAGGATCAGCCGAGTGGTTCTTGTGGGAGAACAACTCCATTTGGCTCACTAACTTCACACACCATCAGGCTTCCAAGCAGCTCTCAAGGAAACTCAGTTTTCACACTCTATGCTTAGTGCCCTTTGAGTGCATTATCTAGGAATGAACCTGGTAGAGCATCCCACACAAACGAATGCTCCACATGCGGGTTTCACATGCCACCAACTCCACATTCACAGGCAACTTCAGCGCCACAGCCGTTTTCAGATAGCCCTCAATGCAAAGGCTCTAGACGCAAATATTGGTGTGAGAGCTAATTCAATCAAGGAAACACTGCATGTTGGTGAAGGGCATATTGAAGAAGGATCAGCCGAGTGGTTCTTGTGGGAGAACAACTCCATTTGGCTCACTAACTTCACACACCATCAGGCTTCCAAGCAGCTCTCAAGGAAACTCAGGTTTCACGCTCTATGTTCAGTGCCCTTTGAGTGCATTATCTAGGAATGAACCTGGTAGAGCTTGGTCAGCCACACAAACGAATGCTCCACATGCGGGTTTCACATGCCACCAACTCCACATTCACAGGCAACTTCAGCGCCACAGCCGTTTTCAGATAGCCCTCAAAGCAAAGGCTCTAGACGCAAATATTGGTGTGAGAGCTAATTCAATCAAGGAAACACTGCATGTTGGTGAAGGGCATATTGAAGAAGGATCAGCCGAGTGGTTCTTGTGGGAGAACAACTCCATTTGGCTCACTAACTTCACACACCATCAGGCTTCCAAGCAGCTCTCAAGGAAACTCAGTTTTCACACTCTATGCTTAGTGCCCTTTGTATGGCTAGGACTGAAATGAACCTGGTAGAGCATCCCACACAAACGAATGCTCCACATGCGGGTTTCACATGCCACCAACTCCACATTGACAGGCAACTTCAGTGCCACAGCCGTTTTCAGATAGCCCTCAAAGCAAAGGCTCTAGACGCAAATATTGGTGTGAGAGTTAATTCAATCAAGGAAACACTGCATGTTGGTGAAGGGCATATTGAAGAAGGATCAGCCGAGTGGTTCTTGTGGGAGAACAACTCCATTTGGCTCACTAACTTCACACACCATCAGGCTTCCAAGCAGCTCTCAAGGAAACTCAGTTTTCACACTCTATGCTTAGTGCCCTTTGTATGGCTAGGACTGAAATGAACCTGGTAGAGCATCCCACACAAACGAATGCTCCACATGCGGGTTTCACATGCCACCAACTCCACATTCACAGGCAACTTCAGCGCCACAGCCGTTTTCAGATAGCCCTCAAAGCAAAGGCTCTAGACGCAAATATTGGTGTGAGAGCTAATTCAATCAAGGAAACACTGCATGTTGGTGAAGGGCATATTGAAGAAGGATCAGCCGAGTGGTTCTTGTGGGAGAACAACTCCATTTGGCTCACTAACTTCACACACCATCAGGCTTCCAAGCAGCTCTCAAGGAAACTCAGTTTTCAAACTCTGTGCTTTGTGCCCTTTGAGTGCCTAGGACTGAAATGAAGCTTGGAGAGCATCCCACACATAAACGAATGCTCCACATGCGGGTTTCACATGCCACCAACTCCACATTCTCAGGCAACTTCAGCGCCACAGCCGTTTTCAGATAGCCCTCAAAGCAAAGGCTCTAGACGCAAATATTGGTGTGAGAGCTAATTCAATCAAGGAAACACTGCATGTTGGTGAAGGGCATATTGAAGAAGGATCAGCCGAGTGGTTCTTGTGGGAGAACAACTCCATTTGGCTCACTAACTTCACACACCATCAGGCTTCCAAGCAGCTCTCAAGGAAACTCAGTTTTCACACTCTATGCTTAGTGCCCTTTGAGTGCATTATCTAGGAATGAACCTGGTAGAGCATCCCACACAAACGAATGCTCCACATGCGGGTTTCACATGCCACCAACTCCACATTCACAGGCAACTTCAGCGCCACAGCCGTTTTCAGATAGCCCTCAATGCAAAGGCTCTAGACGCAAATATTGGTGTGAGAGCTAATTCAATCAAGGAAACACTGCATGTTGGTGAAGGGCATATTGAAGAAGGATCAGCCGAGTGGTTCTTGTGGGAGAACAACTCCATTTGGCTCACTAACTTCACACACCATCAGGCTTCCAAGCAGCTCTCAAGGAAACTCAGGTTTCACGCTCTATGTTTAGTGCCCTTTGAGTGCATTATCTAGGAATGAACCTGGTAGAGCTTGGTCAGCCACACAAACGAATGCTCCACATGCGGGTTTCACATGCCACCAACTCCACATTCACAGGCAACTTCAGCGCCACAGCCGCTTTCAGATAGCCCTCAAAGCAAAGGCTCTAGACGCAAATATTGGTGTGAGAGCTAATTCAATCAAGGAAACACTGCATGTTGGTGAAGGGCATATTGAAGAAGGATCAGCCGAGTGGTTCTTGTGGGAGAACAACTCCATTTGGCTCACTAACTTCACACACCATCAGGCTTCCAAGCAGCTCTCAAGGAAACTCAGTTTTCACACTCTATGCTTAGTGCCCTTTGTATGGCTAGGACTGAAATGAAGCTTGGTCAGCATCCCACACAAACGAATGCTCCACATGCGGGTTTCACATGCCACCAACTCCACATTCACAGGCAACTTCAGCGCCACAGCCATTTTCAGATAGCCCTCAAAGCAAAGGCTCTAGACGCAAATATTGGTGTGAGAGCTAATTCAATCAAGGAAACACTGCATGTTGGTGAAGGGCATATTGAAGAAGGATCAGCCGAGTGGTTCTTGTGGGAGAACAACTCCATTTGGCTCACTAACTTCACACACCATCAGGCTTCCAAGCAGCTCTCAAGGAAACTCAGTTTTCACACTCTATGCTTAGTGCCCTTTGAGTGCATTATCTAGGAATGAACCTGGTAGAGCATCCCACACAAACGAATGCTCCACATGCGGGTTTCACATGCCACCAACTCCACATTCACAGGCAACTTCAGCGCCACAGCCGTTTTCAGATAGCCCTCAATGCAAAGGCTCTAGACGCAAATATTGGTGTGAGAGCTAATTCAATCAAGGAAACACTGCATGTTGGTGAAGGGCATATTGAAGAAGGATCAGCCGAGTGGTTCTTGTGGGAGAACAACTCCATTTGGCTCACTAACTTCACACACCATCAGGCTTCCAAGCAGCTCTCAAGGAAACTCAGTTTTCACACTCTATGCTTAGTGCCCTTTGTATGGCTAGGACTGAAATGAACCTGGTAGAGCATCCCACACAAACGAATGCTCCACATGCGGGTTTCACATGCCACCAACTCCACATTGACAGGCAACTTCAGTGCCACAGCCGTTTTCAGATAGCCCTCAAAGCAAAGGCTCTAGACGCAAATATTGGTGTGAGAGTTAATTCAATCAAGGAAACACTGCATGTTGGTGAAGGGCATATTGAAGAAGGATCAGCCGAGTGGTTCTTGTGGGAGAACAACTCCATTTGGCTCACTAACTTCACACACCATCAGGCTTCCAAGCAGCTCTCAAGGAAACTCAGTTTTCACACTCTATGCTTAGTGCCCTTTGTATGGCTAGGACTGAAATGAACCTGGTAGAGCATCCCACACAAACGAATGCTCCACATGCGGGTTTCACATGCCACCAACTCCACATTCACAGGCAACTTCAGCGCCACAGCCGTTTTCAGATAGCCCTCAAAGCAAAGGCTCTAGACGCAAATATTGGTGTGAGAGCTAATTCAATCAAGGAAACACTGCATGTTGGTGAAGGGCATATTGAAGAAGGATCAGCCGAGTGGTTCTTGTGGGAGAACAACTCCATTTGGCTCACTAACTTCACACACCATCAGGCTTCCAAGCAGCTCTCAAGGAAACTCAGTTTTCACACTCTATGCTTAGTGCCTTTTGAGTGCATTATCTAGGAATGAACCTGGTAGAGCATCCCACACAAACGAATGCTCCACATGCGGGTTTCACATGCCACCAACTCCACATTCACAGGCAACTTCAGCACCACAGCCGTTTTCAGATAGCCCTCAATGCAAAGGCTCTAGACGCAAATATTGGTGTGAGAGCTAATTCAATCAAGGAAACACTGCATGTTGGTGAAGGGCATATTGAAGAAGGATCAGCCGAGTGGTTCTTGTGGGAGAACAACTCCATTTGGCTCACTAACTTCACACACCATCAGGCTTCCAAGCAGCTCTCAAGGAAACTCAGTTTTCACACTCTATGCTTAGTGCCCTTTGTATGGCTAGGACTGAAATGAAGCTTGGTCAGCATCCCACACAAACGAATGCTCCACATGCGGGTTTCACATGCCACCAACTCCAAATTCACAGGCAACTTCAGCGCCACAGCCATTTTCAGATAGCCCTCAAAGCAAAGGCTCTAGACGCAAATATTGGTGTGAGAGCTAATTCAATCAAGGAAACACTGCATGTTGGTGAAGGGCATATTGAAGAAGGATCAGCCGAGTGGTTCTTGTGGGAGAACAACTCCATTTGGCTCACTAACTTCACACACCATCAGGCTTCCAAGCAGCTCTCAAGGAAACTCAGTTTTCAAACTCTGTGCTTTGTGCCCTTTGAGTGCCTAGGACTGAAATGAAGCTTGGAGAGCATCCCACATAAACGAATGCTCCACATGCGGGTTTCACATGCCACCAACTCCACATTCACAGGCAACTTCAGCGCCACAGCCACTTTCAGATAGCCCTCAAAGCAAAGGCTCTAGACGCAAATATTGGTGTGAGAGCTAATTCAATCAAGGAAACACTGCATGTTGGTGAAGGGCATATTGAAGAAGGATCAGCCGAGTGGTTCTTGTGGGAGAACAACTCCATTTGGCTCACTAACTTCACACACCATCAGGCTTCCAAGCAGCTCTCAAGGAAACTCAGTTTTCACACTCTATGCTTAGTGCCCTTTGAGTGCATTATCTAGGAATGAACCTGGTAGAGCATCCCACACAAACGAATGCTCCACATGCGGGTTTCACATGCCACCAACTCCACATTCACAGGCAACTTCAGCGCCACAGCCGTTTTCAGATAGCCCTCAAAGCAAAGGCTCTAGACGCAAATATTGATGTGAGAGCTAATTCAATCAAGGAAACACTGCATGTTAGTGAAGGGCATATTGAGGAAGGATCAGCCGAGTGGTTCTTGTGGGAGAACAACTCCATTTGGCTCACTAACTTCACACACCATCAGGCTTCCAAGCAGCTCTCAAGAAAACTCAGTTTTCACACTCTATGCTTAGTGCCCTTTGAGTGCATTATCTAGGAATGAACCTGGTAGAGCATCCCACACAAACGAATGCTCCACATGCGGGTTTCACATGCCACCAACTCCACATTCACAGGCAACTTCAGCGCCACAGCCATTTTCAGATAGCCCTCAATGCAAAGGCTCTAGACGCCAATATTGGTGTGAGAGCTAATTCAATCAAGGAAACACTGCATGTTGGTGAAGGGCATATTGAAGAAGGATCAGCCGAGTGGTTCTTGTGGGAGAACAACTCCATTTGGCTCACTAACTTCACACACCATCAGGCTTCCAAGCAGCTCTCAAGGAAACTCAGGTTTCACGCTCTAGGTTTAGTGCCCTTTGAGTGCATTATCTAGGAATGAACCTGGTAGAGCTTGGTCAGCCACACAAACGAATGCTCCACATGCGGGTTTCACATGCCACCAACTCCACATTCACAGGCAACTTCAGCGCCACAGCCGTTTTCAGATAGCCCTCAATGCAAAGGATCTAGACGCAAATATTGGTGTGAGAGCTAATTCAATCAAGGAAACACTGCATGTTGGTGAAGGGCATATTGAAGAAGGATCAGCCGAGTGGTTCTTGTGGGAGAACAACTCCATTTGGCTCACTAACTTCACACACCATCAGGCTTCCAAGCAGCTCTCAAGGAAACTCAGTTTTCACACTCTATGCTTAGTGCCCTTAGTATGGCTAGGACTGAAATGAACCTGGTAGAGCATCCCACACAAACGAATGCTCCACATGCGGGTTTCACATGCCACCAACTCCACATTCACAGGCAACTTCAGCGCCACAGCCATTTTCAGATAGCCCTCAATGCAAAGGCTCTAGACGCAAATATTGGTGTGAGAGCTAATTCAATCAAGGAAACACTGCATGTTGGTGAAGGGCATATTGAAGAAGGATCAGCCGAGTGGTTCTTGTGGGAGAACAACTCCATTTGGCTCACTAACTTCACACACCATCAGGCTTCCAAGCAGCTCTCAAGGAAACTCAGGTTTCACGCTCTATGTTTAGTGCCCTTTGAGTGCATTATCTAGGAATGAACCTGGTAGAGCTTGGTCAGCCACACAAACGAATGCTCCACATGCGGGTTTCACATGCCACCAACTCCACATTCACAGGCAACTTCAGCGCCACAGCCGTTTTCAGATAGCCCTCAATGCAAAGGCTCTAGACGCAAATATTGGTGTGAGAGCTAATTCAATCAAGGAAACACTGCATGTTGGTGAAGGGCATATTGAAGAAGGATCAGCCGAGTGGTTCTTGTGGGAGAACAACTCCATTTGGCTCACTAACTTCACACACCATCAGGCTTCCAAGCAGCTCTCAAGAAAACTCAGTTTTCACACTCTATGCTTAGTGCCCTTTGAGTGCATTATCTAGGAATGAACCTGGTAGAGCATCCCACACAAACGAATGCTCCACATGCGGGTTTCACATGCCACCAACTCCACATTCACAGGCAACTTCAGCGCCACAGCCATTTTCAGATAGCCCTCAATGCAAAGGCTCTAGACGCAAATATTGGTGTGAGAGCTAATTCAATCAAGGAAACACTGCATGTTGGTGAAGGGCATATTGAAGAAGGATCAGCCGAGTGGTTCTTGTGGGAGAACAACTCCATTTGGCTCACTAACTTCACACACCATCAGGCTTCCAAGCAGCTCTCAAGGAAACTCAGGTTTCACACTCTATGCTTAGTGCCCTTTGTAAGGCTAGGACTGAAATGAACCTGGTAGAGCATCCCACACAAACGAATGCTCCACATGCGGGTTTCACATGCCACCAACTCCACATTCACAGGCAACTTCAGCGCCACAGCCGTTTTCAGATAGCCCTCAATGCAAAGGCTCTAGACGCAAATATTGGTGTGAGAGCTAATTCAATCAAGGAAACACTGCATGTTGGTGAAGGGCATATTGAAGAAGGATCAGCCGAGTGGTTCTTGTGGGAGAACAACTCCATTTGGCTCACTAACTTCACACACCATCAGGCTTCCAAGCAGCTCTCAAGAAAACTCAGGTTTCACGCTCTATGCTTAGTGCCCTTTGAGTGCATTATCTAGGAATGAACCTGGTAGAGCATCCCACACAAACGAATGCTCCACATGCGGGTTTCACATGCCACCAACTCCACATTCACAGGCAACTTCAGCGCCACAGCCATTTTCAGATAGCCCTCAATGCAAAGGCTCTAGACGCAAATATTGGTGTGAGAGCTAATTCAATCAAGGAAACACTGCATGTTGGTGAAGGGCATATTGAAGAAGGATCAGCCGAGTGGTTCTTGTGGGAGAACAACTCCATTTGGCTCACTAACTTCACACACCATCAGGCTTCCAAGCAGCTCTCAAGAAAACTCAGTTTTCACACTCTATGCTTAGTGCCCTTTGAGTGCATTATCTAGGAATGAACCTGGTAGAGCATCCCACACAAACGAATGCTCCACATGCGGGTTTCACATGCCACCAACTCCACATTCACAGGCAACTTCAGCGCCACAGCCATTTTCAGATAGCCCTCAATGCAAAGGCTCTAGACGCAAATATTGGTGTGAGAGCTAATTCAATCAAGGAAACACTGCATGTTGGTGAAGGGCATATTGAAGAAGGATCAGCCGAGTGGTTCTTGTGGGAGAACAACTCCATTTGGCTCACTAACTTCACACACCATCAGGCTTCCAAGCAGCTCTCAAGGAAACTCAGGTTTCACGCTCTATGTTTAGTGCCCTTTGAGTGCATTATCTAGGAATGAACCTGGTAGAGCTTGGTCAGCCACACAAACGAATGCTCCACATGCGGGTTTCACATGCCACCAACTCCACATTCACAGGCAACTTCAGCGCCACAGCCGTTTTCAGATAGCCCTCAATGCAAAGGCTCTAGACGCAAATATTGGTGTGAGAGCTAATTCAATCAAGGAAACACTGCATGTTGGTGAAGGGCATATTGAAGAAGGATCAGCCGAGTGGTTCTTGTGGGAGAACAACTCCATTTGGCTCACTAACTTCACACACCATCAGGCTTCCAAGCAGCTCTCAAGAAAACTCAGTTTTCACACTCTATGCTTAGTGCCCTTTGAGTGCATTATCTAGGAATGAACCTGGTAGAGCATCCCACACAAACGAATGCTCCACATGCGGGTTTCACATGCCACCAACTCCACATTCACAGGCAACTTCAGCGCCACAGCCGTTTTCAGATAGCCCTCAATGCAAAGGCTCTAGACGCAAATATTGGTGTGAGAGCTAATTCAATCAAGGAAACACTGCATGTTGGTGAAGGGCATATTGAAGAAGGATCAGCCGAGTGGTTCTTGTGGGAGAACAACTCCATTTGGCTCACTAACTTCACACACCATCAGGCTTCCAAGCAGCTCTCAAGGAAACTCAGGTTTCACACTCTATGCTTAGTGCCCTTTGTAAGGCTAGGACTGAAATGAACCTGGTAGAGCATCCCACACAAACGAATGCTCCACATGCGGGTTTCACATGCCACCAACTCCACATTCACAGGCAACTTCAGCGCCACAGCCATTTTCAGATAGCCCTCAATGCAAAGGCTCTAGACGCAAATATTGGTGTGAGAGCTAATTCAATCAAGGAAACACTGCATGTTGGTGAAGGGCATATTGAAGAAGGATCAGCCGAGTGGTTCTTGTGGGAGAACAACTCCATTTGGCTCACTAACTTCACACACCATCAGGCTTCCAAGCAGCTCTCAAAGAAACTCAGGTTTCACGCTCTATGTTTAGTGCCCTTTGAGTGCATTATCTAGGAATGAACCTGGTAGAGCATCCCACACAAACGAATGCTCCACATGCGGGTTTCACATGCCACCAACTCCACATTCACAGGCAACTTCAGCGCCACAGCCGTTTTCAGATAGCCCTCAATGCAAAGGCTCTAGTCGCAAATATTGGTGTGAGAGCTAATTCAATCAAGGAAACACTGCATGTTGGTGAAGGGCATATTGAAGAAGGATCAGCCGAGTGGTTCTTGTGGGAGAACAACTCCATTTGGCTCACTAACTTCACACACCATCAGGCTTCCAAGCAGTCTCAAGGAAACTCAGTTTTCACACTCTATGCTTAGTGCCCTTAGTATGGCTAGGACTGAAATGAACCTGGTAGAGCATCCCACACAAACGAATGCTCCACATGCGGGTTTCACATGCCACCAACTCCACATTCACAGGCAACTTCAGCGCCACAGCCATTTTCAGATAGCCCTCAAAGCAAAGGCTCTAGACGCAAATATTGGTGTGAGAGCTAATTCAATCAAGGAAACACTGCATGTTGGTGAAGGGCATATTGAAGAAGGATCAGCCGAGTGGTTCTTGTGGGAGAACAACTCCATTTGGCTCACTAACTTCACACACCATCAGGCTTCCAAGCAGCTCTCAAGGAAACTCAGTTTTCACGCTCTATGTTTAGTGCCCTTTGAGTGCATTATCTAGGAATGAACCTGGTAGAGCTTGGTCAGATACACAAACGAATGCTCCACATGCGGGTTTCACATGCCACCAACTCCACATTCACAGGCAACTTCAGCGCCACAGCCGTTTTCAGATAGCCCTCAATGCAAAGGCTCTAGACGCAAATATTGGTGTGAGAGCTAATTCAATCAAGGAAACACTGCATGTTGGTGAAGGGCATATTGAAGAAGGATCAGCCGAGTGGTTCTTGTGGGAGAACAACTGCATTTGGCTCACTAACTTCACACACCATCAGGCTTCCAAGCAGCTCTCAAGGAAACTCAGTTTTCACACTCTATGCTTAGTGCCCTTTGTATGGCTAGGACTGAAATGAACCTGGTAGAGCATCCCACACAAACGAATGCTCCACATGCGGGTTTCACATGCAACCAACTCCACATTCACAGGCAACTTCAGCGCCACAGCCATTTTCAGATAGCCCTCAATGCAAAGGCTCTAGAAGCAAATATTGGTGTGAGAGCTAATTCAATCAAGGAAACACTGCATGTTGGTGAAGGGCATATTGAAGAAGGATCAGCCGAGTGGTTCTTGTGGGAGAACAACTCCATTTGGCTCACTAACTTCACACACCATCAGGCTTCCAAGCAGCTCTCATGGAAACTCAGGTTTCACGCTCTATGTTTAGTGCCCTTTGAGTGCATTATCTAGGAATGAACCTGGTAGAGCTTGGTCAGCCACACAAACGAATGCTCCACATGCGGGTTTCACATGCCACCAACTCCACATTCACAGGCAACTTCAGCGCCACAGCCGTTTTCAGATAGCCCTCAATGCAAAGGCTCTAGACGCAAATATTGGTGTGAGAGCTAATTCAATCAAGGAAACACTGCATGTTGGTGAAGGGCATATTGAAGAAGGATCAGCCGAGTGGTTCTTGTGGGAGAACAACTGCATTTGGCTCACTAACTTCACACACCATCAGGCTTCCAAGCAGCTCTCAAGGAAACTCAGTTTTCACACTCTATGCTTAGTGCCCTTAGTATGGCTAGGACTGAAATGAACCTGGTAGAGCATCCCACACAAACGAATGCTCCACATGCGGGTTTCACATGCCACCAACTCCACATTCACAGGCAACTTCAGCGCCACAGCCATTTTCAGATAGCCCTCAATGCAAAGGCTCTAGACGCAAATATTGGTGTGAGAGCTAATTCAATCAAGGAAACACTGCATGTTGGTGAAGGGCATATTGAAGAAGGATCAGCCGAGTGGTTCTTGTGGGAGAACAACTCCATTTGGCTCACTAACTTCACACACCATCAGGCTTCCAAGCAGCTCTCAAGGAAACTCAGGTTTCACGCTCTAGGTTTAGTGCCCTTTGAGTGCATTATCTAGGAATGAACCTGGTAGAGCTTGGTCAGCCACACAAACGAATGCTCCACATGCGGGTTTCACATGCCACCAACTCCACATTCACAGGCAACTTCAGCGCCACAGCCGTTTTCAGATAGCCCTCAATGCAAAGGCTCTAGACGCAAATATTGTTGTGAGAGCTAATTCAATCAAGGAAACACTGCATGTTGGTGAAGGGCATATTGAAGAAGGATCAGCCGAGTGGTTCTTGTGGGAGAACAACTCCATTTGGCTCACTAACTTCACACACCATCAGGCTTCCAAGCAGCTCTCAAGGAAACTCAGTTTTCACACTCTATGCTTAGTGCCCTTAGTATGGCTAGGACTGAAATGAACCTGGTAGAGCATCCCACACAAACGAATGCTCCACATGCCCGTTTCACATGCCACCAACTCCACATTCACAGGCAACTTCAGCGCCACAGCCATTTTCAGATAGCCCTCAATGCAAAGGCTCTAGACGCAAATATTGGTGTGAGAGCTAATTCAATCAAGGAAACACTGCATGTTGGTGAAGGGCATATTGAAGAAGGATCAGGAGAGTGGTTCTTGTGGGAGAACAACTCCATTTGGCTCACTAACTTCACACACCATCAGGCTTCCAAGCAGCTCTCAAGGAAACTCAGGTTTCACGCTCTATGTTTAGTGCCCTTTGAGTGCATTATCTAGGAATGAACCTGGTAGAGCTTGGTCAGCCACACAAACGAATGATCCACATGCGGGTTTCACATGCCACCAACTCCACATTCACAGGCAACTTCAGCGCCACAGCCGTTTTCAGATAGCCCTCAATGCAAAGGCTCTAGACGCAAATATTGGTGTGAGAGCTAATTCAATCAAGGAAACACTGCATGTTGGTGAAGGGCATATTGAAGAAGGATCAGCCGAGTGGTTCTTGTGGGAGAACAACTCCATTTGGCTCACTAACTTCACACACCATCAGGCTTCCAAGCAGCTCTCAAGGAAACTCAGTTTTCACACTCTATGCTTAGTGCCCTTAGTATGGCTAGGACTGAAATGAACCTGGTAGAGCATCCCACACAAACGAATGCTCTACATGCGGGTTTCACATGCCACCAACTCCACATTCACAGGCAACTTCAGCGCCACAGCCATTTTCAGATAGCCCTCAATGCAAAGGCTCTAGACGCAAATATTGGTGTGAGAGCTAATTCAATCAAGGAAACACTGCGTGTTTGTGAAGGGCATATTGAAGAAGGATCAGCCGAGTGGTTCTTGTGGGAGAACAACTCCATTTGGCTCACTAACTTCACACACCATCAGGCTTCCAAGCAGCTCTCAAGGAAACTCAGTTTTCACACTCTATGCTTAGTGCCCTTTGAGTGCCCAGGACTGAAATGAAGCTGGGAGAGCATCCCACATAAACGAATGCTCCACATGCGGGTTTCACATGCCACCAACTCCACATTCACAGGCAACTTCAGCGCCACAGCCATTTTCAGATAGCCCTCAATGCAAAGGCTCTAGACGCAAATATTGGTGTGAGAGCTAATTCAATCAAGGAAACACTGCATGTTGGTGAAGGGCATATTGAAGAAGGATCAGCCGAGTGGTTCTTGTGGGAGAACAACTCCATTTGGCTCACTAACTTCACACACCATCAGGCTTCCAAGCAGCTCTCAAGGAAACTCAGTTTTCACACTCTATGCTTAGTGCCCTTAGTATGGCTAGGACTGAAATGAACCTGGTAGAGCATCCCACACAAACGAATGCTCCACATGCCCGTTTCACATGCCACCAACTCCACATTCACAGGCAACTTCAGCGCCACAGCCATTTTCAGATAGC
Organism: Ochotona princeps; assembly: GCF_030435755.1. Taxonomy (NCBI): domain Eukaryota; kingdom Metazoa; phylum Chordata; class Mammalia; order Lagomorpha; family Ochotonidae; genus Ochotona; species Ochotona princeps. Next base: position 17,408 of record NW_026699335.1, on the reverse strand, counting down.
CCTCAATGCAAAGGCTCTAGACGCAAATATTGGTGTGAGAGCTAATTCAATCAAGGAAACACTGCATGTTGGTGAAGGGCATATTGAAGAAGGATCAGCCGAGTGGTTCTTGTGGGAGAACAACTCCATTTGGCTCACTAACTTCACACACCATCAGGCTTCCAAGCAGCTCTCAAGGAAACTCAGGTTTCACGCTCTATGTTTAGTGCCCTTTGAGTGCATTATCTAGGAATGAACCTGGTAGAGCTTGGTCAGCCACACAAACGAATGCTCCACATGCGGGTTTCACATGCCACCAACTCCACATTCACAGGCAACTTCAGCGCCACAGCCGTTTTCAGATAGCCCTCAATGCAAAGGCTCTAGACGCAAATATTGGTGTGAGAGCTAATTCAATCAAGGAAACACTGCATGTTGGTGAAGGGCATATTGAAGAAGGATCAGCCGAGTGGTTCTTGTGGGAGAACAACTCCATTTGGCTCACTAACTTCACACACCATCAGGCTTCCAAGCAGCTCTCAAGGAAACTCAGTTTTCACACTCTATGCTTAGTGCCCTTAGTATGGCTAGGACTGAAATGAACCTGGTAGAGCATCCCACACAAACGAATGCTCCACATGCCCGTTTCACATGCCACCAACTCCACATTCACAGGCAACTTCAGCGCCACAGCCATTTTCAGATAGCCCTCAATGCAAAGGCTCTAGACGCAAATATTGGTGTGAGAGCTAATTCAATCAAGGAAACACTGCATGTTGGTGAAGGGCATATTGAAGAAGGATCAGCCGAGTGGTTCTTGTGGGAGAACAACTCCATTTGGCTCACTAACTTCACACACCATCAGGCTTCCAAGCAGCTCTCAAGGAAACTCAGGTTTCACGCTCTATGTTTAGTGCCCTTTGAGTGCATTATCTAGGAATGAACCTGGTAGAGCTTGGTCAGCCACACAAACGAATGCTCCACATGCGGGTTTCACATGCCACCAACTCCACATTCACAGGCAACTTCAGCGCCACAGCCGTTTTCAGATAGCCCTCAATGCAAAGGCTCTAGACGCAAATATTGGTGTGAGAGCTAATTCAATCAAGGAAACACTGCATGTTGGTGAAGGGCATATTGAAGAAGAATCAGCCGAGTGGTTCTTGTGGGAGAACAACTCCATTTGGCTCACTAACTTCACACACCATCAGGCTTCCAAGCAGCTCTCAAGGAAACTCAGTTTTCACACTCTATGCTTAGTGCCCTTTGAGTGCCCAGGACTGAAATGAAGCTGGGAGAGCATCCCACATAAACGAATGCTCCACATGCGGGTTTCACATGCCACCAACTCCACATTCACAGGCAACTTCAGCGCCACAGCCGTTTTCAGATAGCCCTCAATGCAAAGGCTCTAGACGCAAATATTGGTGTGAGAGCTAATTCAATCAAGGAAACACTGCATGTTGGTGAAGGGCATATTGAAGAAGGATCAGCCGAGTGGTTCTTGTGGGAGAACAACTCCATTTGGCTCACTAACTTCACACACCATCAGGCTTCCAAGCAGCTCTCAAGGAAACTCAGGTTTCACGCTCTATGTTTAGTGCCCTTTGAGTGCATTATCTAGGAATGAACCTGGTAGAGCTTGGTCAGCCACACAAACGAATGCTCCACATGCGGGTTTCACATGCCACCAACTCCACATTCACAGGCAACTTCAGCGCCACAGCCGTTTTCAGATAGCCCTCAATGCAAAGGTTCTAGACGCAAATATTGGTGTGAGAGCTAATTCAATCAAGGAAACACTGCATGTTGGTGAAGGGCATATTGAAGAAGGATCAGCCGAGTGGTTCTTGTGGGAGAACAACTCCATTTGGCTCACTAACTTCACACACCATCAGGCTTCCAAGCAGCTCTCAAGGAAACTCAGTTTTCACACTCTATGCTTAGTGCCCTTAGTATGGCTAGGACTGAAATGAACCTGGTAGAGCATCCCACAGAAACGAATGCTCCACATGCCCGTTTCACATGCCACCAACTCCACATTCACAGGCAACTTCAGCGCCACAGCCATTTTCAGATAGCCCTCAATGCAAAGGCTCTAGAAGCAAATATTGGTGTGAGAGCTAATTCAATCAAGGAAACACTGCATGTTGGTGAAGGGCATATTGAAGAAGGATCAGCCGAGTGGTTCTTGTGGGAGAACAACTCCATTTGGCTCACTAACTTCACACACCATCAGGATTCCAAGCAGCTCTCAAGGAAACTCAGGTTTCACGCTCTATGTTTAGTGCCCTTTGAGTGCATTATCTAGGAATGAACCTGGTAGAGCTTGGTCAGCCACACAAACGAATGCTCCACATGCGGGTTTCACATGCCACCAACTCCACATTCACAGGCAACTTCAGCGCCACAGCCGTTTTCAGATAGCCCTCAATGCAAAGGCTCTAGACGCAAATATTGGTGTGAGAGCTAATTCAATCAAGGAAACACTGCATGTTGGTGAAGGGCATATTGAAGAAGGATCAGCCGAGTGGTTCTTGTGGGAGAACAACTCCATTTGGCTCACTAACTTCACACACCATCAGGCTTCCAAGCAGCTCTCAAGGAAACTCAGTTTTCACACTCTATGCTTAGTGCCCTTTGTATGGCTAGGACTGAAATGAACCTGGTAGAGCATCCCACACAAACGAATGCTCCACATGCGGGTTTCACATGCCACCAACTCCACATTCACAGGCAACTTCAGCGCCACAGCCATTTTCAGATAGCCCTCAAAGCAAAGGCTCTAGACGCAAATATTGGTGTGAGAGCTAATTCAATCAAGGAAACACTGCATGTTGGTGAAGGGCATATTGAAGAAGGATAAGCCGAGTGGTTCTTGTGGGAGAAAAACTCCATTTGGCTCACTAACTTCACACACCATCAGGCTTCCAAGCAGCTCTCATGGAAACTCAGGTTTCACGCTCTATGTTTAGTGCCCTTTGAGAGCATTATCTAGGAATGAACCTGGTAGAGCTTGGTCAGCCACACAAACGAATGCTCCACATGCGGGTTTCACATGCCACCAACTCCACATTCACAGGCAACTTCAGCGCCACAGCCGTTTTCAGATAGCCCTCAATGCAAAGGCTCTAGACGCAAATATTGGTGTGAGAGCTAATTCAATCAAGGAAACACTGCATGTTGGTGAAGGGCATATTGAAGAAGGATCAGCCGAGTGGTTCTTGTGGGAGAACAACTCCATTTGGCTCACTAACTTCACACACCATCAGGCTTCCAAGCAGCTCTCAAGGAAACTCAGTTTTCACACTCTATGCTTAGTGCCCTTTGTATGGCTAGGACTGAAATGAACCTGGTAGAGCATCCCACACAAACGAATGCTCCACATGCCCGTTTCACATGCCACCAACTCCACATTCACAGGCAACTTCAGCGGTACATCCATTTTCAGATAGCCCTCAATGCAAAGGCTCTAGACGCAAATATTGGTGTGAGAGCTAATTCAATCAAGGAAACACTGCATGTTGGTGAAGGCCATAATGAAGAAGGATCAGCCGAGTGGTTCTTGTGGGAGAACAACTCCATTTGGCTCACTAACTTCACACACCATCAGGCTTCCAAGCAGCTCTCAAGGAAACTCAGTTTTCACACTCTATGCTTAGTGCCCTTAGTATGGCTAGGACTGAAATGAACCTGGTAGAGCATCCCACACAAACGAATGCTCCACATGCGGGTTTCACATGCCACCAACTCCACATTCACAGGCAACTTCAGCGCCACAGCCGTTTTCAGATAGCCCTCAATGCAAAGGCTCTAGACGCAAATATTGGTGTGAGAGCTAATTCAATCAAGGAAACACTGCATGTTGGTGAAGGGCATATTGAAGAAGGATCAGCCGAGTGGTTCTTGTGGGAGAACAACTCCATTTGGCTCACTAACTTCACACACCATCAGGCTTCCAAGCAGCTCTCAAGGAAACTCAGGTTTCACGCTCTATGTTTAGTGCCCTTTGAGTGCATTATCTCGGAATGAACCTGGTAGAGCTTGGTCAGCCACACAAACGAATGCTCCACATGCGGGTTTCACATGCCACCAACTCCACATTCACAGGCAACTTCAGCGCCACAGCCGTTTTCAGATAGCCCTCAATGCAAAGGATCTAGACGCAAATATTGGTGTGAGAGCTAATTCAATCAAGGAAAACACTGCATGTTGGTGAAGGGCATATTGAAGAAGGATCAGCCGAGTGGTTCTTGTGGGAGAACAACTCCATTTGGCTCACTAACTTCACACACCATCAGGCTTCCAAGCAGCTCTCAAGGAAACTCAGGTTTCACGCTCTATGTTTAGTGCCCTTTGAATGCATTATCTAGGAATGAACCTGGTAGAGCTTGGTCAGCCACACAAACGAATGATCCACATGCGGGTTTCACATGCCACCAACTCCACATTCACAGGCAACTTCAGCGCCACAGCCGTTTTCAGATAACCCTCAATGCAAAGGCTCTAGACGCAAATATTGGTGTGAGAGCTAATTCAATCAAGAAAACACTGCATGTTGGTGAAGGGCATATTGAAGAAGGATCAGCCGAGTGGTTCTTGTGGGAGAACAACTCCATTTGGCTCACTAACTTCACACACCATCAGGCTTCCAAGCAGCTCTCAAGGAAACTCAGTTTTCACACTCTATGCTTAGTGCCCTTAGTATGGCTAGGACTGAAATGAAACCTGGTAGAGCATCCCACACAAACGAATGCTCCACATGCGGGTTTCACATGCCACCAACTCCACATTCACAGGCAACTTCAGCGCCACAGCCATTTTCAGATAGCCCTCAATGCAAAGGCTCTAGACGCAAATATTGGTGTGAGAGCTAATTCAATCAAGGAAACACTGCGTGTTTGTGAAGGGCATATTGAAGAAGGATCAGCCGAGTGGTTCTTGTGGGAGAACAACTCCATTTGGCTCACTAACTTCACACACCATCAGGCTTCCAAGCAGCTCTCAAGGAAACTCAGTTTTCACACTCTATGCTTAGTGCCCTTTGAGTGCCCAGGACTGAAATGAAGCTGGGAGAGCATCCCACATAAACGAATGCTCCACATGCGGGTTTCACATGCCACCAACTCCACATTCACAGGCAACTTCAGCGCCACAGCCGTTTTCAGATAGCCCTCAATGCAAAGGCTCTAGACGCAAATATTGGTGTGAGAGCTAATTCAATCAAGGAAACACTGCATGTTGGTGAAGGGCATATTGAAGAAGGATCAGCCGAGTGGTTCTTGTGGGAGAACAACTCCATTTGGCTCACTAACTTCACACACCATCAGGCTTCCAAGCAGCTCTCAAGGAAACTCAGGTTTCACGCTCTATGTTTAGTGCCCTTTGAGTGCATTATCTAGGAATGAACCTGGTAGAGCTTGGTCAGCCACACAAACGAATGATCCACATGCGGGTTTCACATGCCACAAACTCCACATTCACAGGCAACTTCAGCGCCACAGCCGTTTTCAGATAACCCTCAATGCAAAGGCTCTAGACGCAAATATTGGTGTGAGAGCTAATTCAATCAAGAAAACACTGCATGTTGGTGAAGGGCATATTGAAGAAGGATCAGCCGAGTGGTTCTTGTGGGAGAACAACTCCATTTGGCTCACTAACTTCACACACCATCAGGCTTCCAAGCAGCTCTCAAGGAAACTCAGTTTTCACACTCTATGCTTAGTGCCCTTAGTATGGCTAGGACTAAAATGAACCTGGTAGAGCATCCACACAAACGAATGCTCCACATGCGGGTTTCACATGCCACCAACTCCACATTCACAGGCAACTTCAGCGCCACAGCCATTTTCAGATAGCCCTCAATGCAAAGGCTCTAGACGCAAATATTGGTGTGAGAGCTAATTCAATCAAGGAAACACTGCGTGTTTGTGAAGGGCATATTGAAGAAGGATCAGCCGAGTGGTTCTTGTGGGAGAACAACTCCATTTGGCTCACTAACTTCACACACCATCAGGCTTCCAAGCAGCTCTCAAGGAAACTCAGTTTTCACACTCTATGCTTAGTGCCCTTTGAGTGCCCAGGACTGAAATGAAGCTGGGAGAGCATCCCACATAAACGAATGCTCCACATGCGGGTTTCACATGCCACCAACTCCACATTCACAGGCAACTTCAGCGCCACAGCCGTTTTCAGATAGCCCTCAATGCAAAGGCTCTAGACGCAAATATTGGTGTGAGAGATAATTCAATCAAGGAAACACTGCATGTTGGTGAAGGGCATATTGAAGAAGGATCAGCCGAGTGGTTCTTGTGGGGAGAACAACTCCATTTGGCTCACTAACTTCACACACCATCAGGCTTCCAAGCAGCTCTCAAGGAAACTCAGTTTTCACACTCTATGCTTAGTGCCCTTTGTATGGCTAGGACTGAAATGAACCTGGTAGAGCATCCCACACAAACGAATGCTCCACATGCGGGTTTCACATGCCACCAACTCCACATTCACAGGCAACTTCAGCGCCACAGCCATTTTCAGATAGCCCTCAAAGCAAAGGCTCTAGACGCAAATATTGGTGTGAGAGCTAATTCAATCAAGGAAACACTGCATGTTGGTGAAGGGCATATTGAAGAAGGATAAGCCGAGTGGTTCTTGTGGGAGAAAAACTCCATTTGGCTCACTAACTTCACACACCATCAGGCTTCCAAGCAGCTCTCATGGAAACTCAGGTTTCACGCTCTATGTTTAGTGCCCTTTGAGAGCATTATCTAGGAATGAACCTGGTAGAGCTTGGTCAGCCACACAAACGAATGCTCCACATGCGGGTTTCACATGCCACCAACTCCACATTCACAGGCAACTTCAGCGCCACAGCCGTTTTCAGATAGCCCTCAATGCAAAGGCTCTAGACGCAAATATTGGTGTGAGAGCTAATTCAATCAAGGAAACACTGCATGTTGGTGAAGGGCATATTGAAGAAGGATCAGCCGAGTGGTTCTTGTGGGAGAACAACTCCATTTGGCTCACTAACTTCACACACCATCAGGCTTCCAAGCAGCTCTCAAGGAAACTCAGTTTTCACACTCTATGCTTAGTGCCCTTTGTATGGCTAGGACTGAAATGAACCTGGTAGAGCATCCCACACAAACGAATGCTCCACATGCCCGTTTCACATGCCACCAACTCCACATTCACAGGCAACTTCAGCGGTACATCCATTTTCAGATAGCCCTCAATGCAAAGGCTCTAGACGCAAATATTGGTGTGAGAGCTAATTCAATCAAGGAAACACTGCATGTTGGTGAAGGCCATAATGAAGAAGGATCAGCCGAGTGGTTCTTGTGGGAGAACAACTCCATTTGGCTCACTAACTTCACACACCATCAGGCTTCCAAGCAGCTCTCAAGGAAACTCAGTTTTCACACTCTATGCTTAGTGCCCTTAGTATGGCTAGGACTGAAATGAACCTGGTAGAGCATCCCACACAAACGAATGCTCCACATGCGGGTTTCACATGCCACCAACTCCACATTCACAGGCAACTTCAGCGCCACAGCCGTTTTCAGATAGCCCTCAATGCAAAGGCTCTAGACGCAAATATTGGTGTGAGAGCTAATTCAATCAAGGAAACACTGCATGTTGGTGAAGGGCATATTGAAGAAGGATCAGCCGAGTGGTTCTTGTGGGAGAACAACTCCATTTGGCTCACTAACTTCACACACCATCAGGCTTCCAAGCAGCTCTCAAGGAAACTCAGGTTTCACGCTCTATGTTTAGTGCCCTTTGAGTGCATTATCTCGGAATGAACCTGGTAGAGCTTGGTCAGCCACACAAACGAATGCTCCACATGCGGGTTTCACATGCCACCAACTCCACATTCACAGGCAACTTCAGCGCCACAGCCGTTTTCAGATAGCCCTCAATGCAAAGGATCTAGACGCAAATATTGGTGTGAGAGCTAATTCAATCAAGGAAACACTGCATGTTGGTGAAGGGCATATTGAAGAAGGATCAGCCGAGTGGTTCTTGTGGGAGAACAACTCCATTTGGCTCACTAACTTCACACACCATCAGGCTTCCAAGCAGCTCTCAAGGAAACTCAGGTTTCACGCTCTATGTTTAGTGCCCTTTGAATGCATTATCTAGGAATGAACCTGGTAGAGCTTGGTCAGCCACACAAACGAATGATCCACATGCGGGTTTCACATGCCACCAACTCCACATTCACAGGCAACTTCAGCGCCACAGCCGTTTTCAGATAACCCTCAATGCAAAGGCTCTAGACGCAAATATTGGTGTGAGAGCTAATTCAATCAAGAAAACACTGCATGTTGGTGAAGGGCATATTGAAGAAGGATCAGCCGAGTGGTTCTTGTGGGAGAACAACTCCATTTGGCTCACTAACTTCACACACCATCAGGCTTCCAAGCAGCTCTCAAGGAAACTCAGTTTTCACACTCTATGCTTAGTGCCCTTAGTATGGCTAGGACTGAAATGAACCTGGTAGAGCATCCCACACAAACGAATGCTCCACATGCGGGTTTCACATGCCACCAACTCCACATTCACAGGCAACTTCAGCGCCACAGCCATTTTCAGATAGCCCTCAATGCAAAGGCTCTAGACGCAAATATTGGTGTGAGAGCTAATTCAATCAAGGAAACACTGCGTGTTTGTGAAGGGCATATTGAAGAAGGATCAGCCGAGTGGTTCTTGTGGGAGAACAACTCCATTTGGCTCACTAACTTCACACACCATCAGGCTTCCAAGCAGCTCTCAAGGAAACTCAGTTTTCACACTCTATGCTTAGTGCCCTTTGAGTGCCCAGGACTGAAATGAAGCTGGGAGAGCATCCCACATAAACGAATGCTCCACATGCGGGTTTCACATGCCACCAACTCCACATTCACAGGCAACTTCAGCGCCACAGCCGTTTTCAGATAGCCCTCAATGCAAAGGCTCTAGACGCAAATATTGGTGTGAGAGCTAATTCAATCAAGGAAACACTGCATGTTGGTGAAGGGCATATTGAAGAAGGATCAGCCGAGTGGTTCTTGTGGGAGAACAACTCCATTTGGCTCACTAACTTCACACACCATCAGGCTTCCAAGCAGCTCTCAAGGAAACTCAGGTTTCACGCTCTATGTTTAGTGCCCTTTGAGTGCATTATCTAGGAATGAACCTGGTAGAGCTTGGTCAGCCACACAAACGAATGATCCACATGCGGGTTTCACATGCCACAAACTCCACATTCACAGGCAACTTCAGCGCCACAGCCGTTTTCAGATAACCCTCAATGCAAAGGCTCTAGACGCAAATATTGGTGTGAGAGCTAATTCAATCAAGAAAACACTGCATGTTGGTGAAGGGCATATTGAAGAAGGATCAGCCGAGTGGTTCTTGTGGGAGAACAACTCCATTTGGCTCACTAACTTCACACACCATCAGGCTTCCAAGCAGCTCTCAAGGAAACTCAGTTTTCACACTCTATGCTTAGTGCCCTTAGTATGGCTAGGACTAAAATGAACCTGGTAGAGCATCCCACACAAACGAATGCTCCACATGCGGGTTTCACATGCCACCAACTCCACATTCACAGGCAACTTCAGCGCCACAGCCATTTTCAGATAGCCCTCAATGCAAAGGCTCTAGACGCAAATATTGGTGTGAGAGCTAATTCAATCAAGGAAACACTGCGTGTTTGTGAAGGGCATATTGAAGAAGGATCAGCCGAGTGGTTCTTGTGGGAGAACAACTCCATTTGGCTCACTAACTTCACACACCATCAGGCTTCCAAGCAGCTCTCAAGGAAACTCAGTTTTCACACTCTATGCTTAGTGCCCTTTGAGTGCCCAGGACTGAAATGAAGCTGGGAGAGCATCCCACATAAACGAATGCTCCACATGCGGGTTTCACATGCCACCAACTCCACATTCACAGGCAACTTCAGCGCCACAGCCGTTTTCAGATAGCCCTCAATGCAAAGGCTCTAGACGCAAATATTGGTGTGAGAGATAATTCAATCAAGGAAACACTGCATGTTGGTGAAGGGCATATTGAAGAAGGATCAGCCGAGTGGTTCTTGTGGGAGAACAACTCCATTTGGCTCACTAACTTCACACACCATCAGGCTTCCAAGCAGCTCTCAAGGAAACTCAGTTTTCACACTCTATGCTTAGTGCCCTTTGAGTGCCTAGGAAGGATATGAAGCTTGGAGAGCATCCCACATAAACGAATGCTCCACATGGGGGTTTCACATGCCACCAACTCCACATTCACAGGCAACTTCAGCGCCACAGCCGTTTTCAGATAGCCCTCAATGCAAAGGCTCTAGACGCAAATATTGGTGTGAGAGCTAATTCAATCAAGGAAACACTGCATGTTGGTGAAGGGCATATTGAAGAAGGATCAGCCGAGTGGTTCTTGTGGGAGAACAACTCCATTTGGCTCACTAACTTCACACACCATCAGGCTTCCAAGCAGCTCTCAAGGAAACTCAGTTTTCACACTCTATGCTTAGTGCCCTTAGTATGGCTAGGACTGAAATGAACCTGGTAGAGCATCCCACACAAACGAATGCTCCACATGCGGGTTTCACATGCCACCAACTCCACATTCACAGGCAACTTCAGCGCCACAGCCATTTTCAGATAGCCCTCAATGCAAAGGCTCTAGACGCAAATATTGGTGTGACAGCTAATTCAATCAAGGAAACACTGCATGTTGGTGAAGGGCATATTGAAGAAGGATCAGCCGAGTGGTTCTTGTGGGAGAACAACTCCATGTGGCTCACTAACTTCACACACCATCAGGCTTCCAAGCAGCTCTCAAGGAAACTCAGGTTTCACGCTCTATGCTTAGTGCCCTTTGAGTGCATTATCTAGGAATGAACCTGGTAGAGCTTGGTCAGCCACACAAACGAATGCTCCACATGCGGGTTTCACATGCCACCAACTCCACATTCACAGGCAACTTCAGCGCCACAGCCGTTTTCAGATAGCCCTCAATGCAAAGGCTCTAGACGCAAATATTGGTGTGAGAGCTAATTCAATCAAGGAAACACTGCATGTTGGTGAAGGGCATATTGAAGAAGGATCAGCCGAGTGGTTCTTGTGGGAGAACAACTCCATTTGGCTCACTAACTTCACACACCATCAGGCTTCCAAGCAGCTCTCAAGGAAACTCAGTTTTCACACTCTATGCTTAGTGCCCTTAGTATGGCTAGGACTGAAATGAACCTGGTAGAGCATCCCACATAAACGAATGCTCCACATGCGGGTTTCACATGCCACCAACTCCACATTCACAGGCAACTTCAGCGCCACAGCCATTTTCAGATAGCCCTCAATGCAAAGGCTCTAGACGCAAATATTGGTGTGAGAGCTAATTCAATCAAGGAAACACTGCATGTTGGTGAAGGGCATATTGAAGAAGGATCAGCCGAGTGGTTCTTGTGGGAGAACAACTCCATTTGGCTCACTAACTTCACACACCATCAGGCTTCCAAGCAGCTCTCAAGGAAACTCAGGTTTCACGCTCTATGTTTAGTGCCCTTTGAGTGCATTATCTAGGAATGAACCTGGTAGAGCTTGGTCAGCCACACAAACGAATGCTCCACATGCGGGTTTCACATGCCACCAACTCCACATTCACAGGCAACTTCAGCGCCACAGCCGTTTTCAGATAGCCCTCAATGCAAAGGCTCTAGACGCAAATATTGTTGTGAGAGCTAATTCAATCAAGGAAACACTGCATGTTGGTGAAGGGCATATTGAAGAAGGATCAGCCGAGTGGTTCTTGTGGGAGAACAACTCCATTTGGCTCACTAACTTCACACACCATCAGGCTTCCAAGCAGCTCTCAAGGAAACTCAGTTTTCACACTCTATGCTTAGTGCCCTTTGAGTGCATTATCTAGGAATGAACCTGGTAGAGCATCCCACACAAACGAATGCTCCGCATGCGGGTTTCACATGCCACCAACTCCACATTCACAGGCAACTTCAGCGCCACAGCCGTTTTCAGATAGCCCTCAAAGCAAAGGCTCTAGACGCAAATAATGGTGTGAGAGCTAATTCAATCAAGGAAACACTGCATGTTGGTGAAGGGCATATTGAAGAAGGATCAGCCGAGTGGTTCTTGTGGGAGAACAACTCCATTTGGCTCACTAACTTCACACACCATCAGGCTTCCAAGCAGCTCTCAAGGAAACTCAGTTTTCACACTCTATGCTTAGTGCCCTTTGTATGGCTAGGACTGAAATGAACCTGGTAGAGCATCCCACACAAAAGAATGCTCCACATGCGGGTTTCACATGCCACCAACTCCACATTCACAGGCAACTTCAGCGCCACAGCCATTTTCAGATAGCCCTCAATGCAAAGGCTCTAGACGCAAATATTGGTGTGAGAGCTCATTCAATCAAGGAAACACTGCATGTTGGTGAAGGGCATATTGAAGAAGGATCAGCCGAGTGGTTCTTGTGGGAGAACAACTCCATTTGGCTCACTAACTTCACACACCATCAGGCTTCCAAGCAGCTCTCAAGGAAACTCAGTTTTCACACTCTATGCTTAGTGCCCTTTGTATGGCTAGGACTGAAATGAACCTGGTAGAGCATCCCACACAAACGAATGCTCCACATGCGGGTTTCACATGCCACCAACTCCACATTCACAGGCAACTTCAGCGCCACAGCCATTTTCAGATAGCCCTCAATGCAAAGGCTCTAGAAGCAAATATTGGTGTGAGAGCTAATTCAATCAAGGAAACACTGCGTCTTTTTGAAGGGCATATTGAAGAAGGATCAGCCTAGTGGTTCTTGTGGGAGAACAACTCCATTTGGCTCACTAACTTCACACACCATCAGGCTTCCAAGCAGCTCTCAAGGAAACTCAGGTTTCTCGCTGTATGTTTAGTGCCCTTTGAGTGCATTATCTAGGAATGAACCTGGTAGAGCTTGGTCAGCCACACAAACGAATGCTCCACATGCGGGTTTCACATGCCACCAACTCCACATTCACAGGCAACTTCAGCGCCACAGCCGTTTTCAGATAGCCCTCAATGCAAAGGCTCTAGACGCAAATATTGGTGTGAGAGCTAATTCAATCAAGGAAACACTGCATGTTGGTGAAGGGCATATTGAAGAAGGATCAGCCGAGTGGTTCTTGTGGGAGAACAACTCCATTTGGCTCACTAACTTCACACACCATCAGGCTTCCAAGCAGCTCTCAAGGAAACTCAGTTTTCAAACTCTATGCTTTGTGCCCTTTGAGTGCCTAGGACTGAAATGAAGTTTGGAGAGCATCCCACACAAACGAATGCTCCACATGCGGGTTTCACATGCCACCAACTCCACATTCACAGGCAAGTTCAGCGCCACAGCCGTTTTCAGATAGCCCTCAATGCAAAGGCTCTAGACGCAAATATTGGTGTGAGAGCTAATTCAATCAAGGAAACACTGCATGTTCGTGAAGGGCATATTGAAGAAGGATCAGCCGAGTGGTTCTTGTGGGAGAACAACTCCATTTGGCTCACTAACTTCACATACCATCAGGCTTCCAAGCAGCTCTCAAGGAAACTCAGTTTTCACACTCTATGCCTAGTGCCCTTTGAGTGCATTATCTAGGAATGAACCTGGTAGAGCATCCCACACAAACGAATGCTCCACATGCGGGTTTCACATGCCACCAACTCCACATTCACAGGCAACTTCAGCGCCACAGCCGTTTTCAGATAGCCCTCAAAGCAAAGGCTCTAGACGCAAATATTGGTGTGAGAGCTAATTCAATCAAGGAAACACTGCATGTTGGTGAAGGGCATATTGAAGAAGGATCAGCCGAGTGATTCTTGTGGGAGAACAACTCCATTTGGCTCACTAACTTCACACACCATCAGGCTTCCAAGCAGCTCTCAAGGAAACTCAGTTTTCACACTCTATGCTTTGTGCCCTTTGAGTGCCTAGGACTGAAATGAAGCTTGGAGAGCATCCCACATAAACGAATGCTCCACATGAGGGTTTCACATGCCACCAACTCCACATTCAAAGGCAACTTCAGCGCCACAGCCGTTTTCAGATAGCCCTCAAAGCAAAGGCTCTAGACGCAAATATTGGTGTGAGAGCTAATTCAATCAAGGAAACACTGCATGTTGGTGAAGGGCATATTGAAGAAGGATCAGCCGAGTGGTTCTTGTGGGAGAACAACTCCATTTGGCTCACTAACTTCACATACCATCAGGCTTCCAAGCAGCTCTCAAGGAAACTCAGTTTTCACACTCTATGCTTAGTGCCCTTTGTATGGCTAGGACTGAAAAGAAGCTTGGTCAGCATCCCACACAAACGAATGCTCCACATGCGGGTTTCACATGCCACCAACTCCACATTCACAGGCAACTTCAGCGCCACAGCCGTTTTCAGATAGCCCTCAATGCAAAGGCTCTAGACGCAAATATTGGTGTGAGAGCTAATTCAATCAAGGAAACACTGCATGTTGGTGAAGGGCATATTGAAGAAGGATCAGCCGAGTGGTTCTTGTGGGAGAACAACTCCATTTGGCTCACTAACTTCACACACCATCAGGCTTCCAAGCAGCTCTCAAGGAAACTCAGTTTTCACACTCTATGCTTAGTGCCCTTAGTATGGCTAGGACTGAAATGAACCTGGTAGAGCATCCCACACAAACGAATGCTCCACATGCGGGTTTCACATGCCACCAACTCCACATTCGCAGGCAACTTCAGCGCCACAGCCGTTTTCAGATAGCCCTCAAAGCAAAGGCTCTAGACGCAAATATTGGTGTGAGAGCTAATTCAATCAAGGAAACACTGCATGTTGGTGAAGGGCATATTGAAGAAGGATCAGCCGAGTGGTTCTTGTGGGAGAACAACTCCATTTGGCTCACTAACTTCACACACCATCAGGCTTCCAAGCAGCTCTCAAGGAAACTCAGTTTTCAAACTCTATGCTTTGTGCCCTTTGAGTGCCTAGGACTGAAATGAAGTTTGGAGAGCATCCCACATAAACGAATGCTCCACATGCGGGTTTCACATGCCACCAACTCCACATTCACAGGCAACTTCAGCGCCACAGCCGTTTTCAGATAGCCCTCAAAGCAAAGGCTCTAGACGCAAATATTGGTGTGAGAGCTAATTCAATCAAGGAAACACTGCATGTTGGTGAAGGGCATATTGAAGAAGGATCAGCCGAGTGGTTCTTGTGGGAGAACAACTCCATTTGGCTCACTAACTTCACATACCATCAGGCTTCCAAGCAGCTCTCAAGGAAACTCAGTTTTCACACTCTATGCTTAGTGCCCTTTGAGTGCATTATCTAGGAATGAACCTGGTAGAGCATCCCACACAAACGAATGCTCCACATGCGGGTTTCACATGCCACCAACTCCACATTCAAAGGCAACTTCAGCGCCACAGCCGTTTTCAGATAGCCCTCAAAGCAAAGGCTCTAGACGCAAATATTGGTGTGAGAGCTAATTCAATCAAGGAAACACTGCATGTTGGTGAAGGGCATATTGAAGAAGGATCAGCCGAGTGGTTCTTGTGGGAGAACAACTCCATTTGGCTCACTAACTTCACACACCATCAGGCTTCCAAGCAGCTCTCAAGGAAACTCAGTTTTCACACTCTATGCTTAGTGCCCTTTGAGTGCATTATCTAGGAATGAACCTGGTAGAGCATCCCACATAAACGAATGCTCCACATGAGGGTTTCACATGCCACCAACTCCACATTCACAGGCAACTTCAGCGCCACAGCCGTTTTCAGATAGCCCTCAAAGCAAAGGCTCTAGACGCAAATATTGGTGTGAAAGCTAATTCAATCAAGGAAACACTGCATGTTGGTGAAGGGCATATTGAAGAAGGATCAGCCGAGTGGTTCTTGTGGGAGAACAACTCCATTTGGCTCACTAACTTCACATACCATCAGGCTTCCAAGCAGCTCTCAAGGAAACTCAGTTTTCACACTCTATGCTTAGTGCCCTTTGTATGGCTAGGACTGAAAAGAAGCTTGGTCAGCATCCCACACAAACGAATGCTCCACATGCGGGTTTCACATGCCACCAACTCCACATTCACAGGCAACTTCAGCGCCACAGCCGTTTTCAGATAGCCCTCAAAGCAAAGGCTCTAGACGCAAATATTGGTGTGAGAGCTAATTCAATCAAGGAAACACTGCATGTTGGTGAAGGGCATATTGAAGAAGGATCAGCCGAGTGGTTCTTGTGGGAGAACAACTCCATTTGGCTCACTAACTTCACACACCATCAGGCTTCCAAGCAGCTCTCAAGGAAACTCAGGTTTCACGCTCTATGTTTAGTGCCCTTTGAGTGCATTATCTAGGAATGAACCTGGTAGAGCTTGGTCAGCCACACAAACGAATGCTCCACATGCGGGTTTCACATGCCACCAACTCCACATTCACAGGCAACTTCAGCGCCACAGCCGTTTTCAGATAGCCCTCAATGCAAAGGCTCTAGACGCAAATATTGGTGTGAGAGCTAATTCAATCAAGGAAACACTGCATGTTGGTGAAGGGCATATTGAAGAAGGATCAGCCGAGTGGTTCTTGTGGGAGAACAACTCCATTTGGCTCACTAACTTCACACACCATCAGGCTTCCAAGCAGCTCTCAAGGAAACTCAGTTTTCACACTCTATGCTTAGTGCCCTTAGTATGGCTAGGACTGAAATGAACCTGGTAGAGCATCCCACACAAACGAATGCTCCACATGCGGGTTTCACATGCCACCAACTCCACATTCACAGGCAACTTCAGCGCCACAGCCATTTTCAGATAGCCCTCAAAGCAAAGGCTCTAGACGCAAATATTGGTGTGAGAGCTAATTCAATCAAGGAAACACTGCGTGTTTGTGAAGGGCATATTGAAGAAGGATCAGCCGAGTGGTTCTTGTGGGAGAACAACTCCATTTGGCTCACTAACTTCACACACCATCAGGCTTCCAAGCAGCTCTCAAGGAAACTCAGGTTTCACGCTCTATGTTTAGTGCCCTTTGAGTGCATTATCTAGGAATGAACCTGGTAGAGCTTGGTCAGCCACACAAACGAATGCTCCACATGCGGGTTTCACATGCCACCAACTCCACATTCACAGGCAACTTCAGCGCCACAGCCGTTTTCAGATAGCCCTCAATGCAAAGGCTCTAGACGCAAATATTGGTGTGAGAGCTAATTCAATCAAGGAAACACTGCATGTTGGTGAAGGGCATATTGAAGAAGGATCAGCCGAGTGGTTCTTGTGGGAGAACAACTCCATTTGGCTCACTAACTTCACACACCATCAGGCTTCCAAGCAGCTCTCAAGGAAACTCAGGTTTCACGCTCTATGTTTAGTGCCCTTTGAGTGCATTATCTCGGAATGAACCTGGTAGAGCTTGGTCAGCCACACAAACGAATGC
>NW_026699334.1:0-31740 GCF_030435755.1 Ochotona princeps | reverse complement strand
TGCTGATTTCCAGCTTCATTCCATGGTGGTCTGAGAGGGTACATGGTATGATTCCTATCTTTTTGAAGTTATTTAGGTTTGCTTTGTGTCCTATCATGTGGTCGATCCTGGAGAAGGTGCCATGCACTGCTGAAAAAAATGTATAATCTGTGGCAAATAAACATATGAAAAAATGCTCAAGTTCCCTGGCAATAAGGGAAATCCAAATTAAAACATCAATGAGGTACCACCTAACGCAAGTAAGACTGGCCCACATGAATAAAAGCACCAACGACACTTGTTGGCGAGGTTGCGGGGAAAAGGGAACCCTACTCCACTGCTGGTGGGGCTGCAGGCTGGTACAGCCTCTATGGAAATCAGTATGGAGAATATTCAAACAACTCAAATTCAACATACCGTATGATCCAGCAATAGCACTCCTAGGAATATATCCAGAACACTTGTTCTATGAGAAACCAACATGGACTCCTATGTTCATAGCAGCACAATCAGTAATTGCAAAAACATGGAAACAACCAAAATGCCCATCAACAGAGGATTGGATAAGAAAGCTATGGTTCATCTACTCCATGGAATACTACTCAGCTATTAAAAAAAACAAAATGCAGTTCTTTGTGGCCAAATGGGCCAAACTGGAAACCATAATGCTAAGGGAAATGAGCCAATCCCAAAAGGTTAAATACCACATGTTTGCCTTAATTTAAGATGATATGATGTTATGTATAACATGTTATGTTTTGAATGTTATATGTTGTGTATAAACTAAAATTGAAGTATAGGTGAGGTGGTCACAGAAGGTGGCAGGGAACCCGCATTTACTTTTAACATATTGGTTACTCATTACTATGTCAATTAATTCCATAATGATGTAAATTTTTGCTGATGGTATGTTGGAGCTTTCAATTGACTGGGATGATACTCTGCTGGCTCTGTCATCAGACCAGAGAGGGTATACCTAAGAAGCCGTTGAACTTGACGGTACAATAAGATGCTGGACTCTATGTTTGGTATACGCTTGCAATGGGGAAATCTCAACTGAACTTGAGCTGTGGTTATGCAACAAGGTGGAGGAATCCACCATGGTGGGATGGTTTGGGGAGGGGTGGGGAGAACTCAATTATCTATGTAACTGTGTCACATAATACAATGTAATTACTGAAGTTAAATAATAAATAATTAAAAAAAAAAAAAAAACTGAGTTTCCTTGAGAGCTGCTTGGAAGCCTGATGGTGTGTGAAGTTAGTGAGCCAAATGGAGTTGTTCTCTCACAAGAACCACTCGGCTGGTCCTTCTTCAATATGCCCTTCACCAACATGCAGTGTTTCCTTGATTGAATTAGCTCTCACACAAATATTTGCGTCTAGAGCCTTTGCATTGAGGGCTATCTGAAAACGGCTGTGGCGCTGAAGTTGCCTGAGAATGTGGAGTTGGTGGCATGTGAAACCCGCATGTGGAGCATTCGTTTGTGGGATGCTCACCAAGCTTCATTTCAGTCCTAGGCACTCAAAGGGCACTAAGCATAGAGTGTAAAACCTGAGTTTCCTTGAGAGCTGCTTGGAAGCCTGATGGTGTATGTAGTTAGTGAGCCAAATGGAGTTGTTCTCCCACAAGAACCACTTGGCTGATCCTTCTTCAATATGCCCTTCACCAACATGCAGTGTTTCCTTGATTGAATTAGCTCTCACACCAATATTTGCATCTAGAGCCTTTGCATTGAGGGCTATCTGAAAACAGCTGTGGCGCTGAAGTTGCCTGTGAATGTGGAGTTGGTGCATGTGAAACCCGCATGCGGAGCATTCGTTTGTGTGGGATGCTCTACCAGGTTCATTCCTAGATAATGCACTCAAAGGGCACTAATAATAGAGTGTGAAAACTGAGTTTCCTTGAGGAGCTGCTGGGAAAGCCTGATGGTGTGTGAAGTTAGTGAGCTAAAGGAGTTGTTCTCCCACAAGAACCACTCAGGCTGATCGTTCTTCAATATGCCCTTCACCAACATGCAGTGTTTCCTTGATTGAATTAGCTCTCACACAAATATTTGCGTCTAGAGCCTTTGCATTGAGGGCTATCTGAAAACGGCTGTGGCGCTGAAGTTGCCTGAGAATGTGGGAGTTGGCGGGCATGTGAAACCCGCATGTGGAGCATTCGTTTGTGTGGGATGCTCTACCAGTTCATTCCTAGATAATGCACTCAAAGGGCACTAAGCATAGAGTGTGAAAACTGAGTTTCCTTGAGATCTGCTTGGAAGCCTGATGGTGTGTGAAGTTTGTGAGCCAAATGGAGTTGTTCTCCCACAAGAACCACTAGGCTGATCCTTCTTCAATATGCCCTTCACCAACATGCAGTGTTTCCTTGATTGAATTAGCTCTCACACAATATTTGCATCTAGAGCCTTTGCATTGAGGGCTATCTGAAAACAGCTGTGGCGCTGAAGTTGCCTGTGAATGTGGAGTTGGTGGCATGTGAAACCCGCATGTGGAGCATTCATTTGTGTGGGATGCTCACTAAGCTTCATTTCAGTCCTAGGCACTCAAAGGGCACTAAGCATAGAGTGTGAAAACTGAGTTTCCTTGAGAGCTGCTTGGAAGCCTGATGGTGTGTGAAGTTAGTGAGCTAAATGGAGTTGTTCTCCCACAAGAACCACTCGGCTGATCCTTCTTCAATATGCCCTTCATCAACATGCAGTGTTTCCTTGATTGAATTAGCTCTCACACCAATATTTGCGTCTAGACCTTTGCATTGAGGGCTATCTGAAAATGGCTGTGGCGCTGAAGCTGCCTGAGAATGTGGAGTTGGTGGCATGTGAAACCAGCATGTGGAGCATTCGTTTGTGTGGGATGCTCTACCAGGTTCATTCCTAGATAATGCACTCAAAGGGCACTAAGCATAGAGTGTGAAAACTAAGTTTCCTTGAGAGCTGCTTGGAAGCCTTGATGTTGGGTGAATTTTGTGAGACAAATGGAGTTGTTCTCCCACAAGAACCACTCGGCTGATCCTTCTTCAATATGCCCTTCACCAACATGCAGTGTTTCCTTGATTGAATTAACTCTCACACCAATATTTGCGACTAGAGCGTTTGCATTGAGGGCTATCTGAAAACAGCTGTGGCGCTGAAATTGCCTGTGAATGTGGAGTTGGTGGCATGTGAAACCCGCATTTGGAGCATTCGTTTGTGTGGGATGCTCACCAAGCTTCATTTCAGTCCTAGGCACTCAAAGGGCACTAAGCATAGAGTGTGAAAACTGAGTTTCCTTGAGAGCTGCTTGGAAGCCTGATGGTGTGTGAAGTTAGTGAGCTAAATGGAGTTCTTCTCCCACAAGAACCACTCGGCTGATCCTTCTTCAATATGCCCTTCACCAACATGCAGTGTTTCCTTGATTGAATTAGCTCTCACACAATATTTGCATCTAGAGCCTTTGCATTGAGGGCTATCTGAAAACGGCTGTGGCGCTGAAGTTGCCTGTGAATGTGGAGTTGGTGCCATTTGAAACCCGCATGCGGAGCATTCGTTTGTGTGGGATGCTCTACCAGCTTCATTTCAGTCCTAGGCACTCAAAGGGCACTAAGCATAGAGTGTGAAAACTGAGTTTCCTTGAGAGCTGCTTGGAAGCATGATGGTGTGTGAAGTTAGTGAGCCAAATGGAGTTATTCTCCCACAAGAACCACTCGGCTGATCCTTCTTCAATATGCGCTTCACCAACATGCAGTGTTTCCTTGATTGAATTAGCTCTCACACCAATATTTGCGTCTAGAGCCTTTGCATTGAGGTCTATCTGAAAACGGCTGTGGCGCTCAAGTTGCCTGAGACTGAGGAGTTGGTGGCATGTGAAACCCGCATGTGGAGCATTCGTTTGTGTGGGATGCTCTACCAGGTTCATTCCTAGATAATGCACTCAAAGGGCACTAAGCATAGAGTGTGAAAACTGAGTTTCCTTGATAGCTGCTTGGAAGCCTGATGGTGTGTGAAGTTAGTGAGCCAAATGGAGTTGTTCTCCTACAAGAACCACTCGGCTGATCCTTCTTCAATATGCCCTTCACCTACATGCAGTGTTTCCTTGATTGAATTAGCTCTCACACCAATATTTGCATCTAGAGCCTTTGCATTGAGGGCTATCTGAAAACGGCTGTGGCGCTGAAGTTGCCTGTGAATGTGGAGTTGTTTGCATGTGAAACCCGCATGTGGAGCATTCGTTTGTGTGGGATGCTCACCAAGCTTCATTTCAGTCCTAGGCACTCAAAGGGCACTAAGCATAGAGTGTAAAAACTGAGTTTCGATGATTTCTTGTTTCCTATTTTGTGGGTGTCTTCTGCTGTTCTTTTTCCAGTTCCTGGAGGTGTGTTTTTAGTTCCTGTATTTGGCGCCTCTCTTGGGCCATGACATGAGCTCCAATTGCGATGAGTTTACCCTGTAGCACTGCTTTGGCAGTGTCCCACAAATTTTGGAATGTTGTGTCACAGTTTTCATTTTTTTCCATAAATTTTTTGATCTCATCTTTAATTTCTTCTCTGATCCATTGTTCGTTTAGTAGCATATTGTTCAGCCTCCAAGAGTTTCTGTATTTCCTGGGGCATTTTGAATTGCTGATTTCCAGCTTCATTCCATGGTGGTCTGAGAGGGTACATGGTATGATTCCTATCTTTTTGAAGTTATTTAGGTTTGCTTTGTGTCCTATCATGTGGTCGATCCTGGAGAAGGTGCCATGCACTGCTGAAAAAAATGTATAATCTGTGGCAAATAAACATATGAAAAAATGCTCAAGTTCCCTGGCAATAAGGGAAATCCAAATTAAAACATCAATGAGGTACCACCTAACGCAAGTAAGACTGGCCCACATGAATAAAAGCACCAACGACACTTGTTGGCGAGGTTGCGGGGAAAAGGGAACCCTACTCCACTGCTGGTGGGGCTGCAGGCTGGTACAGCCTCTATGGAAATCAGTATGGAGAATATTCAAACAACTCAAATTCAACATACCGTATGATCCAGCAATAGCACTCCTAGGAATATATCCAGAACACTTGTTCTATGAGAAACCAACATGGACTCCTATGTTCATAGCAGCACAATCAGTAATTGCAAAAACATGGAAACAACCAAAATGCCCATCAACAGAGGATTGGATAAGAAAGCTATGGTTCATCTACTCCATGGAATACTACTCAGCTATTAAAAAAAACAAAATGCAGTTCTTTGTGGCCAAATGGGCCAAACTGGAAACCATAATGCTAAGGGAAATGAGCCAATCCCAAAAGGTTAAATACCACATGTTTGCCTTAATTTAAGATGATATGATGTTATGTATAACATGTTATGTTTTGAATGTTATATGTTGTGTATAAACTAAAATTGAAGTATAGGTGAGGTGGTCACAGAAGGTGGCAGGGAACCCGCATTTACTTTTAACATATTGGTTACTCATTACTATGTCAATTAATTCCATAATGATGTAAATTTTTGCTGATGGTATGTTGGAGCTTTCAATTGACTGGGATGATACTCTGCTGGCTCTGTCATCAGACCAGAGAGGGTATACCTAAGAAGCCGTTGAACTTGACGGTACAATAAGATGCTGGACTCTATGTTTGGTATACGCTTGCAATGGGGAAATCTCAACTGAACTTGAGCTGTGGTTATGCAACAAGGTGGAGGAATCCACCATGGTGGGATGGTTTGGGGAGGGGTGGGGAGAACTCAATTATCTATGTAACTGTGTCACATAATACAATGTAATTACTGAAGTTAAATAATAAATAATTAAAAAAAAAAAACAACTGAGTTTCCTTGAGAGCTGCTGGGAAGCCTGATGGTGTGTGAAGTTAGTGAGCTAAATGGAGTTGTTCTCCCACAAGAACCACTCGGCTGATCCTTCTTCAATATGCCCTTCACCAACATGCAGTGTTTCCTTGATTGAATTAGCTCTCACACAAATATTTGCGTCTAGAGCCTTTGCATTGAGGGCTATCTGAAAACGGCTGTGGCGCTGAAGTTGCCTGAGAATGTGGAGTTGGCGGCATGTGAAACCCGCATGTGGAGCATTCGTTTGTGTGGGATGCTCTACCAGGTTCATTCCTAGATAATGCACTCAAAGGGCACTAAGCATAGAGTGTGAAAACTGAGTTTCCTTGAGATCTGCTTGGAAGCCTGATGGTGTGTGAAGTTTGTGAGCCAAATGGAGTTGTTCTCCCACAAGAACCACTAGGCTGATCCTTCTTCAATATGCCCTTCACCAACATGCAGTGTTTCCTTGATTGAATTAGCTCTCACACAATATTTGCATCTAGAGCCTTTGCATTGAGGGCTATCTGAAAACAGCTGTGGCGCTGAAGTTGCCTGTGAATGTGGAGTTGGTGGCATGTGAAACCCGCATGTGGAGCATTCATTTGTGTGGGATGCTCACTAAGCTTCATTTCAGTCCTAGGCACTCAAAGGGCACTAAGCATAGAGTGTGAAAACTGAGTTTCCTTGAGAGCTGCTTGGAAGCCTGATGGTGTGTGAAGTTAGTGAGCTAAATGGAGTTGTTCTCCCACAAGAACCACTCGGCTGATCCTTCTTCAATATGCCCTTCATCAACATGCAGTGTTTCCTTGATTGAATTAGCTCTCACACCAATATTTGCGTCTAGACCTTTGCATTGAGGGCTATCTGAAAATGGCTGTGGCGCTGAAGCTGCCTGAGAATGTGGAGTTGGTGGCATGTGAAACCAGCATGTGGAGCATTCGTTTGTGTGGGATGCTCTACCAGGTTCATTCCTAGATAATGCACTCAAAGGGCACTAAGCATAGAGTGTGAAAACTAAGTTTCCTTGAGAGCTGCTTGGAAGCCTTGATGTTGGGTGAATTTTGTGAGACAAATGGAGTTGTTCTCCCACAAGAACCACTCGGCTGATCCTTCTTCAATATGCCCTTCACCAACATGCAGTGTTTCCTTGATTGAATTAACTCTCACACCAATATTTGCGACTAGAGCGTTTGCATTGAGGGCTATCTGAAAACGGCTGTGGCGCTGAAATTGCCTGTGAATGTGGAGTTGGTGGCATGTGAAACCCGCATTTGGAGCATTCGTTTGTGTGGGATGCTCACCAAGCTTCATTTCAGTCCTAGGCACTCAAAGGGCACTAAGCATAGAGTGTGAAAACTGAGTTTCCTTGAGAGCTGCTTGGAAGCCTGATGGTGTGTGAAGTTAGTGAGCTAAATGGAGTTCTTCTCCCACAAGAACCACTCGGCTGATCCTTCTTCAATATGCCCTTCACCAACATGCAGTGTTTCCTTGATTGAATTAGCTCTCACACAATATTTGCATCTAGAGCCTTTGCATTGAGGGCTATCTGAAAACGGCTGTGGCGCTGAAGTTGCCTGTGAATGTGGAGTTGGTGCCATTTGAAACCCGCATGCGGAGCATTCGTTTGTGTGGGATGCTCTACCAGCTTCATTTCAGTCCTAGGCACTCAAAGGGCACTAAGCATAGAGTGTGAAAACTGAGTTTCCTTGAGAGCTGCTTGGAAGCATGATGGTGTGTGAAGTTAGTGAGCCAAATGGAGTTATTCTCCCACAAGAACCACTCGGCTGATCCTTCTTCAATATGCGCTTCACCAACATGCAGTGTTTCCTTGATTGAATTAGCTCTCACACCAATATTTGCGTCTAGAGCCTTTGCATTGAGGTCTATCTGAAAACGGCTGTGGCGCTCAAGTTGCCTGAGACTGAGGAGTTGGTGGCATGTGAAACCCGCATGTGGAGCATTCGTTTGTGTGGGATGCTCTACCAGGTTCATTCCTAGATAATGCACTCAAAGGGCACTAAGCATAGAGTGTGAAAACTGAGTTTCCTTGAGAGCTGCTTGGAAGCCTGATGGTGTGTGAAGTTAGTGAGCCAAATGGAGTTGTTCTCCTACAAGAACCACTCGGCTGATCCTTCTTCAATATGCCCTTCACCTACATGCAGTGTTTCCTTGATTGAATTAGCTCTCACACCAATATTTGCATCTAGAGCCTTTGCATTGAGGGCTATCTGAAAACGGCTGTGGCGCTGAAGTTGCCTGTGAATGTGGAGTTGTTTGCATGTGAAACCCGCATGTGGAGCATTCGTTTGTGTGGGATGCTCACCAAGCTTCATTTCAGTCCTAGGCACTCAAAGGGCACTAAGCATAGAGTGTAAAAACTGAGTTTCGATGATTTCTTGTTTCCTATTTTGTGGGTGTCTTCTGCTGTTCTTTTTCCAGTTCCTGGAGGTGTGTTTTTAGTTCCTGTGTTTGGCGCCTCTCTTGGGCCATGACATGAGCTCCAATTGCAATGAGTTTACCCTGTAGCACTGCTTTGGCAGTGTCCCACAAATTTTGGAATGTTGTGTCACAGTTTTCATTTTTTTCCATAAATTTTTTGATCTCATCTTTAATTTCTTCTCTGATCCATTGTTCGTTTAGTAGCATATTGTTCAGCCTCCAAGAGTTTCTGTATTTCCTGGGGCATTTTGAATTGCTGATTTCCAGCTTCATTCCATGGTGGTCTGAGAGGGTACATGGTATGATTCCTATCTTTTTGAAGTTATTTAGGTTTGCTTTGTGTCCTATCATGTGGTCGATCCTGGAGAAGGTGCCATGCACTGCTGAAAAAAATGTATAATCTGTGGCAAATAAACATATGAAAAAATGCTCAAGTTCCCTGGCAATAAGGGAAATCCAAATTAAAACATCAATGAGGTACCACCTAACGCAAGTAAGACTGGCCCACATGAATAAAAGCACCAACGACACTTGTTGGCGAGGTTGCGGGGAAAAGGGAACCCTACTCCACTGCTGGTGGGGCTGCAGGCTGGTACAGCCTCTATGGAAATCAGTATGGAGAATATTCAAACAACTCAAATTCAACATACCGTATGATCCAGCAATAGCACTCCTAGGAATATATCCAGAACACTTGTTCTATGAGAAACCAACATGGACTCCTATGTTCATAGCAGCACAATCAGTAATTGCAAAAACATGGAAACAACCAAAATGCCCATCAACAGAGGATTGGATAAGAAAGCTATGGTTCATCTACTCCATGGAATACTACTCAGCTATTAAAAAAACAAAATGCAGTTCTTTGTGGCCAAATGGGCCAAACTGGAAACCATAATGCTAAGGGAAATGAGCCAATCCCAAAAGGTTAAATACCACATGTTTGCCTTAATTTAAGATGATATGATGTTATGTATAACATGTTATGTTTTGAATGTTATATGTTGTGTATAAACTAAAATTGAAGTATAGGTGAGGTGGTCACAGAAGGTGGCAGGGAACCCGCATTTACTTTTAACATATTGGTTACTCATTACTATGTCAATTAATTCCATAATGATGTAAATTTTTGCTGATGGTATGTTGGAGCTTTCAATTGACTGGGATGATACTCTGCTGGCTCTGTCATCAGACCAGAGAGGGTATACCTAAGAAGCCGTTGAACTTGACGGTACAATAAGATGCTGGACTCTATGTTTGGTATACGCTTGCAATGGGGAAATCTCAACTGAACTTGAGCTGTGGTTATGCAACAAGGTGGAGGAATCCACCATGGTGGGATGGTTTGGGGAGGGGTGGGGAGAACTCAATTATCTATGTAACTGTGTCACATAATACAATGTAATTACTGAAGTTAAATAATAAATAATTAAAAAAAAAAAAAAACTGAGTTTCCTTGAGAGCTGCTTGGAAGCCTGATGGTGTGTGAAGTTAGTGAGCCAAATGGAGTTGTTCTCTCACAAGAACCACTCGGCTGGTCCTTCTTCAATATGCCCTTCACCAACATGCAGTGTTTCCTTGATTGAATTAGCTCTCACACCAATATTTGCGTCTAGAGCCTTTGCATTGAGGGCTATCTGAAAACGGCTGTGGCGCTGAAGTTGCCTGAGAATGTGGAGTTGGTGGCATGTGAAACCCGCATGTGGAGCATTCGTTTGTGTGGGATGCTCACCAAGCTTCATTTCAGTCCTAGGCACTCAAAGGGCACTAAGCATAGAGTGTAAAACCTGAGTTTCCTTGAGAGCTGCTTGGAAGCCTGATGGTGTATGAAGTTAGTGAGCCAAATGGAGTTGTTCTCCCACAAGAACCACTTGGCTGATCCTTCTTCAATATGCCCTTCACCAACATGCAGTGTTTCCTTGATTGAATTAGCTCTCACACCAATATTTGCATCTAGAGCCTTTGCATTGAGGGCTATCTGAAAACAGCTGTGGCGCTGAAGTTGCCTGTGAATGTGGAGTTGGTGGCATGTGAAACCCGCATGCGGAGCATTCGTTTGTGTGGGATGCTCTACCAGGTTCATTCCTAGATAATGCACTCAAAGGGCACTAATAATAGAGTGTGAAAACTGAGTTTCCTTGAGAGCTGCTTGGAAGCCTGATGGTGTGTGAAGTTAGTGAGCTAAATGGAGTTGTTCTCCCACAAGAACCACTCGGCTGATCCTTCTTCAATATGCCCTTCACCAACATGCAGTGTTTCCTTGATTGAATTAGCTCTCACACCAATATTTGCGTCTAGAGCCTTTGCATTGAGGGCTATCTGAAAACGGCTGTGGCGCTGAAGTTGCCTGAGAATGTGGAGTTGGCGGCATGTGAAACCCGCATGTGGAGCATTCGTTTGTGTGGGATGCTCTACCAGGTTCATTCCTAGATAATGCACTCAAAGGGCACTAAGCATAGAGTGTGAAAACTGAGTTTCCTTGAGATCTGCTTGGAAGCCTGATGGTGTGTGAAGTTTGTGAGCCAAATGGAGTTGTTCTCCCACAAGAACCACTCGGCTGATCCTTCTTCAATATGCCCTTCACCAACATGCAGTGTTTCCTTGATTGAATTAGCTCTCACACAATATTTGCATCTAGAGCCTTTGCATTGAGGGCTATCTGAAAACAGCTGTGGCGCTGAAGTTGCCTGTGAATGTGGAGTTGGTGGCATGTGAAACCCGCATGTGGAGCATTCATTTGTGTGGGATGCTCACTAAGCTTCATTTCAGTCCTAGGCACTCAAAGGGCACTAAGCATAGAGTGTGAAAACTGAGTTTCCTTGAGAGCTGCTTGGAAGCCTGATGGTGTGTGAAGTTAGTGAGCTAAATGGAGTTGTTCTCCCACAAGAACCACTCGGCTGATCCTTCTTCAATATGCCCTTCATCAACATGCAGTGTTTCCTTGATTGAATTAGCTCTCACACCAATATTTGCGTCTAGACCTTTGCATTGAGGGCTATGTGAAAATGGCTGTGGCGCTGAAGCTGCCTGAGAATGTGGAGTTGGTGGCATGTGAAACCAGCATGTGGAGCATTCGTTTGTGTGGGATGCTCTACCAGGTTCATTCCTAGATAATGCACTCAAAGGGCACTAAGCATAGAGTGTGAAAACTGATTTTCCTTGAGAGCTGCTTGGAAGCCTTGATGTTGGGTGAATTTTGTGAGCCAAATGGAGTTGTTCTCCCACAAGAACCACTCGGCTGATCCTTCTTCAATATGCCCTTCACCTACATGCAGTGTTTCCTTGATTGAATTAGCTCTCACACCAATATTTGCATCTAGAGCCTTTGCATTGAGGGCTATCTGAAAACGGCTGTGGCGCTGAAGTTGCCTGTGAATGTGGAGTTGTTTGCATGTGAAACCCGCATGTGGAGCATTCGTTTGTGTGGGATGCTCACCAAGCTTCATTTCAGTCCTAGGCACTCAAAGGGCACTAAGCATAGAGTGTAAAAACTGAGTTTCGATGATTTCTTGTTTCCTATTTTGTGGGTGTCTTCTGCTGTTCTTTTTCCAGTTCCTGGAGGTGTGTTTTTAGTTCCTGTGTTTGGCGCCTCTCTTGGGCCATGACATGAGCTCCAATTGCGATGAGTTTACCCTGTAGCACTGCTTTGGCAGTGTCCCACAAATTTTGGAATGTTGTGTCACAGTTTTCATTTTTTTCCATAAATTTTTTGATCTCATCTTTAATTTCTTCTCTGATCCATTGTTCGTTTAGTAGCATATTGTTCAGCCTCCAAGAGTTTCTGTATTTCCTGGGGCATTTTGAATTGCTGATTTCCAGCTTCATTCCATGGTGGTCTGAGAGGTTACATGGTATGATTCCTATCTTTTTGAAGTTATTTAGGTTTGCTTTGTGTCCTATCATGTGGTCGATCCTGGAGAAGGTGCCATGCACTGCTGAAAAAAATGTATAATCTGTGGCAAATAAACATATGAAAAAATGCTCAAGTTCCCTGGCAATAAGGGAAATCCAAATTAAAACATCAATGAGGTACCACCTAACGCAAGTAAGACTGGCCCACATGAATAAAAGCACCAACGACACTTGTTGGCGAGGTTGCGGGGAAAAGGGAACCCTACTCCACTGCTGGTGGGGCTGCAGGCTGGTACAGCCTCTATGGAAATCAGTATGGAGAATATTCAAACAACTCAAATTCAACATACCGTATGATCCAGCAATAGCACTCCTAGGAATATATCCAGAACACTTGTTCTATGAGAAACCAACATGGACTCCTATGTTCATAGCAGCACAATCAGTAATTGCAAAAACATGGAAACAACCAAAATGCCCATCAACAGAGGATTGGATAAGAAAGCTATGGTTCATCTACTCCATGGAATACTACTCAGCTATTAAAAAAAACAAAATGCAGTTCTTTGTGGCCAAATGGGCCAAACTGGAAACCATAATGCTAAGGGAAATGAGCCAATCCCAAAAGGTTAAATACCACATGTTTGCCTTAATTTAAGATGATATGATGTTATGTATAACATGTTATGTTTTGAATGTTATATGTTGTGTATAAACTAAAATTGAAGTATAGGTGAGGTGGTAACAGAAGGTGGCAGGGAACCCGCATTTACTTTTAACATATTGGTTACTCATTACTATGTCAATTAATTCCATAATGATGTAAATTTTTGCTGATGGTATGTTGGAGCTTTCAATTGACTGGGATGATACTCTGCTGGCTCTGTCATCAGACCAGAGAGGGTATACCTAAGAAGCCGTTGAACTTGACGGTACAATAAGATGCTGGACTCTATGTTTGGACTCTATACGCTTGCAATGGGGAAATCTCAACTGAACTTGAGCTGTGGTTATGCAACAAGGTGGAGGAATCCACCATGGTGGGATGGTTTGGGGAGGGGTGGGGAGAACTCAATTATCTATGTAACTGTGTCACATAATACAATGTAATTACTGAAGTTAAATAATAAATAATTAAAAAAAAAAAAAAAAACAACTGAGTTTCCTTGAGAGCTGCTTGGAAGCCTGATGGTGTGTGAAGTTAGTGAGCCAAATGGAGTTGTTCTCTCACAAGAACCACTCGGCTGGTCCTTCTTCAATATGCCCTTCACCAACATGCAGTGTTTCCTTGATTGAATTAGCTCTCACACCAATATTTGCGTCTAGAGCCTTTGCATTGAGGGCTATCTGAAAACGGCTGTGGCGCTGAAGTTGCCTGAGAATGTGGAGTTGGTGGCATGTGAAACCCGCATGTGGAGCATTCGTTTGTGTGGGATGCTCACCAAGCTTCATTTCAGTCCTAGGCACTCAAAGGGCACTAAGCATAGAGTGTAAAACCTGAGTTTCCTTGAGAGCTGCTTGGAAGCCTGATGGTGTATGAAGTTAGTGAGCCAAATGGAGTTCTTCTCCCACAAGAACCACTTGGCTGATCCTTCTTCAATATGCCCTTCACCAACATGCAGTGTTTCCTTGATTGAATTAGCTCTCACACCAATATTTGCATCTAGAGCCTTTGCATTGAGGGCTATCTGAAAACAGCTGTGGCGCTGAAGTTGCCTGTGAATGTGGAGTTGGTGGCATGTGAAACCCGCATGTGGAGCATTCGTTTGTGTGGGATGCTCTACCAGGTTCATTCCTAGATAATGCACTCAAAGGGCACTAATAATAGAGTGTGAAAACTGAGTTTCCTTGAGAGCTGCTTGGAAGCCTGATGGTGTGTGAAGTTAGTGAGCTAAATGGAGTTGTTCTCCCACAAGAACCACTCGGCTGATCCTTCTTCAATATGCCCTTCACCAACATGCAGTGTTTCCTTGATTGAATTAGCTCTCACACCAATATTTGCGTCTAGAGCCTTTGCATTGAGGGCTATCTGAAAACGGCTGTGGCGCTGAAGTTGCCTGAGAATGTGGAGTTGGCGGCATGTGAAACCCGCATGTGGAGCATTCGTTTGTGTGGGATGCTCTACCAGGTTCATTCCTAGATAATGCACTCAAAGGGCACTAAGCATAGAGTGTGAAAACTGAGTTTCCTTGAGATCTGCTTGGAAGCCTGATGGTGTGTGAAGTTATTGAGCCAAATGGAGTTGTTCTCCCACAAGAACCACTCGGCTGATCCTTCTTCAATATGCCCTTCACCAACATGCAGTGTTTCCTTGATTGAATTAACTCTCACACCAATATTTGCGACTAGAGCGTTTGCATTGAGTGCTATCTGAAAACAGCTGTGGCGCTGAAATTGCCTGTGAATGTGGAGTTGGTGGCATGTGAAACCCGCATTTGGAGCATTCGTTTGTGTGGGATGCTCACCAAGCTTCATTTCAGTCCTAGGCACTCAAAGGGCACTAAGCATAGAGTGTGAAACCTGAGTTTCCTTGAGAGCTGCTTGGAAGCCTGATGGTGTGTGAAGTTAGTGAGCTAAATGGAGTTCTTCTCCCACAAGAACCACTCGGCTGATCCTTCTTCAATATGCCCTTCACCAACATGCAGTGTTTCCTTGATTGAATTAGCTCTCACACCAATATTTGCGTCTAGAGCCTTTGCATTGAGGGCTATCTGAAAACGGCTGTGGCGCTGAAGTTCCCTGAGAATGGGGAGTTGGTGGCATGTGAAACCCGCATGTGGAGCATTCGTTTGTGTGGGATGCTCTACCAGGTTCATTCCTAGATAATGCACTCAAAGGGCACTAAGCATAGAGTGTGAAAACTGAGTTTCCTTGAGAGCTGCTTGGAAGCCTTGATGTTGGGTGAATTTTGTGAGCCAAATGGAGTTGTTCTCCCACAAGAACCACTCGGCTGATCCTTCTTCAATATGCCCTTCATCAACATGCAGTGTTTCCTTGATTGAATTAGCTCTCACACAATATTTGCATCTAGAGTCTTTGCATTGAGGGCTATCTGAAAACAGCTGTGGCGCTGAAATTGCCTGTGAATGTGGAGTTGGTGGCATGTGAAACCCGCATGCGGAGCATTCGTTTGTGTGGGATGCTCTACCAGGTTCATTCCTAGATAATGCACTCAAAGGGCACTAAGCATAGAGTGTGAAACCTGAGTTTCCTTGAGAGCTGCTTGGAAGCCTGATGGTGTGTGAAGCTAGTGAGCCAAATGGAGTTGTTCTCCCACAAGAACCACTCGGCTGATCCTTCTTCAATATGCCCTTCACCAACATGCAGTGTTTCCTTGATTGAGTTTGCTTTCACACAATATTTGCATCTAGAGTCTTTGCATTGAGGGCTATCTGAAAACAGCTGTGGCAATGAAGTTGCCTGTGAATGTGGAGTTGGTGGCATGTGAAACCCGCATGTGGAGCATTCGTTTGTGTGGGATGCTCACCAAGCTTCATTTTAGTCCTAGGCACTCAAAGGGCACGAAGCATAGAGAGTGAAAACTGAGTTTCCTTGAGAGCTGCTTGGAAGCATGATGGTGTGTGAAGTTAGTGAGCCAAATGGAGTTGTTCTCCCACAAGAACCACTCGGCTGATCCTTCTTCAATATGCCCTTCACCAACATGCAGTGTTTCCTTGATTGAATTAGCAATTACACCAATATTTGCGTCTAGAGCGTTTGCATTGAGGGCTATCTGAAAACGGCTGTGGCGCTGAAGTTGCCTGTGAATGTGGAGTCTGTGGCATGTGAAACCCGCATGTGGAGCATTCGTTTGTGTGGGATGCTCTACCAGGTTCATTCCTAGATAATGCACTCAAAGGGCACTAAGCATAGAGTGTGAAAACTGAGTTTCCTTGAGAGCTGCTTAGAAGCCTGATGGTGTGTGAAGTTAGTGAGCCAAATGGAGTTGTTCTCCCACAAGAACCACTCGGCTGATCCTTCTTCAATATGCCCTTCAACAACATGAAGTGTTTCCTTGATTGAATTAGCTCTCACACCAATATTTGCGTCTAGAGCCTTTGCATTGAGGGGCTATCTGAAAACAGCTGTGGCGCTGAAAGTTGCCTGTGAATGTGGAGTTGGTGGCATGTGAAAACCCGCATGTGGAGCATTCGTTTGTGTGGGATGCTCACCAAGCTTCATTTCAGTTCTAGGCACTCAAAGGGCACTAAGCATAGAGTGTGAAAACTGAGTTTCCTTGAGAGCTGCTTGGAAGCCTTGATGTTGGGTGAATTTAGTGAGCCAAATGGAGTTGTTCTCCCACTAGAACCACTCGGCTGATCCTTCTTCAATATGCCCTTCATCAACATGCAGTGTTTCCTTGATTGAATTAGCTCTCACACCAATATTTGCATCTAGAGTCTTTGCATTGAGGGCTATCTGAAAACAGCTGTGGCGCTGAAGTTGCCTGTGAATGAGGAGTTGGTGGCATGTGAAACCCGCATGCGGAGCATTCGTTTGTGTGGGATGCTCTACCAGGTTCATTCCTAGATAATGCACTCAAAGGGCACTAAGCATAGAGTGTGAAAACTGAGTTTCCTTGAGAGCTGCTTGGAAGCCAGATGGTGTGTGAAGCTAGTGAGCCAAATGGAGTTGTTCTCCACAAGAACCACTCGGCTGATCCTTCTTCAATATGCCCTTCACCAACATGCAGTGTTCCTTGATTGAATTAGCTTTCACACAATATTTGCATCTAGAAGTCTTTGCATTGATGGCTATCTGAAAACAGCTGTGGCGCTGAAGTTGCCTGAGAATGTGGAGTTGGTGGCATGTGAAACCCGCATGTGGAGCATTCGTTTGTGTGGGATGCTCACCAAGCTTCATTTCAGTCCTAGGCACTCAAAGGCCACTAAGCATAGAGTGTAAAAACTGAGTTTCCTTGAGAGCTGCTTGGAAGCCTTATGGTGTGTGAAGTTAGTGAGCCAAATGGAGTTGTTCTCCCACAAGAACCACTCGGCTGATCCTTCTTCAATATGCCCTTCACCAACATGCAGTGTTTCCTTGATTGAATTAGCTCTCACACCAATATTTGCGTCTAGAGCCTTTGCATTGAGGGCTATCTGAAAACGGCTGTGGCGGTGAAGCTGCCTGAGAATGTGGAGTTGGTGGCATGTGAAACCCGCATGTGGAGCACTCGTTTGTGTGGGATGCTGTACCAGGTTCATTCGTAGATAATGCACTCAAAGGGCACTAAGCATAGAGTGTGAAAACTGAGTTTCCTTGAGAGCTGCTTGGAAGCCTGATGGTGTGTGAAGTTAGTGAGCCAATTGGAGTTGTTCTCCCACAAGAACCACTCGGCTGATCCTTCTTCAATATGCCCTTCACCAACATGCAGTGTTTCCTTGATTGAATTAGCTCTCACACCAATATTTGCGTCTAGAGCCTTTGCATTGAGGGCTATCTGAAAACGGCTGTGGCGCTGAAGCTGCCTGAGAATGTGGAGTTGGTGGCATGTGAAACCCGCATGTGGAGCATTCGTTTGTGTGGGATGCTCTACCAGGTTCATTCCTAGATAATGCACTCAAAGGGCACTAAGCATAGAGTGTGAAAACTGAGTTTCCTTGAGAGCTGCTGGGAAGCCTGATGGTGTGTGAAGTTAGTGAGCCAAATGGAGTTGTTCTCCCACAAGAACCACTCGGCTGATCCTTCTTCAATATGCCCTTCACCAACATGCAGTGTTTCCTTGATTGAATTAGCTCTCACACCAATATTTGCGTCTAGAGCCTTTGCATTGAGGGCTATCTGAAAACGGCTGTGGCGCTGAATTTGCCTGTGAATGTGGAGTTGGTGGCATGTGAAACCCGCATGTGGAGCATTCGTTTGTGTGGGATGCTCACCAAGCTTCATTTCAGTCCTAGGCACTCAAAGGGCACTAAGCATAGAGTGTGAAAACTGAGTTTCCTTAAGAGCTGCTTGGAAGCCTGACGGTGTGTGAAGTTAGTGAGCTAAATGGAGTTGTTCTCCCACAAGAACCACTCGGCTGATCCTTCTTCAATATGCACTTCACCAACATGCAGTGTTTCCTTGATTGAATTAGCTCTCACACCAATATTTGCGTCTAGAGCCTTTGCATTGAGGCTATCTGAAAACGGCTGTGGCGCTGAAGTTGCCTGTGAATGTGGAGTTGGTGGCATGTGAAACCCGCATGTGGAGCATTCGTTTGTGTGGGATGCTCTACCAGGTTCATTCCTAGATAATGCACTCAAAGGGCACTAAGCATAGAGTGTAAAAACTGACTTTCCTTGAGATCTGCTTGGAAGCCTGATGGTGTGTGAAGTTAGTGAGCCAAATGGAGTTGTTCTCCCACAAGAACCACTCGGCTGATCCTTCTTCAATATGCCCTTCACCAACATGCAGTGTTTCCTTGATTGAATTAACTCTCACACCAATATTTGCGTCTAGAGCCTTTGCATTGAGGGCTATCTGAAAACGGATGTGGCGCTGAAGCTGCCTGTGAATGTGGAGTTGGTGGCATGTGAAACCCGCATGTGGAGCATTCGTTTGTGTGGGATGCTCTACCAGGTTCATTCCTAGATAATGCACTCAAAGGGCACTAAGCATAGAGTGTGAAACCTGAGTTTCCTTGAGATCTGCTTGGAAGCCTGATGGTGTGTTACGTTAGTGAGCCAAATGGAGTTGTTCTCCCACAAGAACCACTCGGCTGATCCTTCTTCAATATGCCCTTCACCAACATGCAGTGTTTCCTTGATTGAATAAGCTCTCACACCAATATTTGCGTCTAGAGCCTTTGCATTGAGGGCTATCTGAAAACAGCTGTGGCGCTGAAGTTGCCTGTGAATGTGGAGTTGGTGGCATGTGAAACCCGCATGTGGAGCATTCGTTTGTGTGGGATGCTCACCAAGCTTCATTTCAGTCCTAGGCACTCAAAGGGCACTAAGCATAGAGTGTGAAAACTGAGTTTCCTTGAGAGCTGCTTGGAAGCCTGATGGTGTGTGAAGTTAGTGAGCCAAATGTAGTTGTTCTCCCACAAGAACCAATCGGCTGATCCTTCTTCAATATGCCCTTCACCAACATGCAGTGTTTCCTTGATTGAATTAGCTCTCACACCAATCTTTGCGTCTAGAGCCTTTGCATTGAGGGCTATCTGAAAAGGGCTGTGGCGCTGAAGCTGCCTGAGAATGTGGAGTTGGTGGCATGTGAAACCCGCATGTGGAGCATTCGTTTGTGTGGGATGCTCTACCAGGTTCATTCCTAGATAATGCACTCAAAGGGCACTAAGCATAGAGTGTGAAAACTGAGTTTCCTTGAGAGCTGCTTGGAAGCCTGATGGTGTGTGAAGTTAGTGAGCCAAATGGAGTTGTTCTCCCACAAGAACCACTCCGCTGATCCTTCTTCAATATGCCCTTCACCAACATGCAGTGTTTCCTTGATTGAATTAGCAATTACACCAATATTTGCGTCTAGAGCCTTTGCATTGAGGGCTATCTGAAAACGGCTGTGGCGCTGAAGTTGCCTGTGAATGTGGAGTTGGTGGCATGTGAAACCCGCATGTGGAGCATTCGTTTGTGTGGGATGCTCTACCAGGTTCATTCCTAGATAATGCACTCAAAGGGCACTAAGCATAGAGTGTGAAAACTGAGTTTCCTTGAGATCTGCTTGGAAGCCTGATGGTGTGTGACGTTAGTGAGCCAAATGGAGTTGTTTTCCCACAAGAACCACTCCGCTGATCCTTCTTCAATATGCCCTTCACCAACATGCAGTGTTTCCTTGATTGAATAAGCTCTCACACCAATATTTGCATCTAGAGTCTTTGCATTGAGGGCTATCTGAAAACGGCTGTGGCGCTGAAGTTGCCTGTGAATGTGGAGTTGGTGGCATGTGAAACCCGCATGTGGAGCATTCGTTTGTGTGGGATGCTCACCAAGCTTCATTTCAGTCCTAGGCACTCAAAGGGCACTAAGCATAGAGTGTGAAAACTGAGTTTCCTTGAGAGCTGCTTGGAAGCCTGATGGTGTGTGAAGTTAGTGAGCCAAATGGAGTTGTTCTCCCACAAGAACCACTCGGCTGATCCTTCTTCAATATGCCCTTCACCAACATGCAGTGTTTCCTTGATTGAATTAGCTCTTACA
Organism: Ochotona princeps; assembly: GCF_030435755.1. Lineage (NCBI taxonomy): Eukaryota > Metazoa > Chordata > Mammalia > Lagomorpha > Ochotonidae > Ochotona > Ochotona princeps. The sequence goes on along the minus strand of NW_026699334.1, from coordinate 11,544 downwards.
CCAATATTTGCGTCTAGAGCCTTTGCATTGAGGGCTATCTGAAAACGGCTGTGGCGCTGAAGTTGCCTGTGAATGTGGAGTTGGTGGCATGTGAAACCCGCATGTGGAGCATTCGTTTGTGTGGGATGCTCTACCAGGTTCATTCCTAGATAATGCACTCAAAGGGCACTAAGCATAGAGTGTGAAACCTGAGTTTCCTTGAGATCTGCTTGGAAGCCTGATGGTGTGTTACGTTAGTGAGCCAAATGGAGTTGTTCTCCCACAAGAACCACTCGGCTGATCCTTCTTCAATATGCCCTTCACCAACATGCAGTGTTTCCTTGATTGAATAAGCTCTCACACCAATATTTGCGTCTAGAGCCTTTGCATTGAGGGCTATCTGAAAACAGCTGTGGCGCTGAAGTTGCCTGTGAATGTGGAGTTGGTGGCATGTGAAACCCGCATGTGGAGCATTCGTTTGTGTGGGATGCTCACCAAGCTTCATTTCAGTCCTAGGCACTCAAAGGGCACTAAGCATAGAGTGTGAAAACTGAGTTTCCTTGAGATCTGCTTGGAAGCCTGATGGTGTGTGAAGTTAGTGAGCCAAATGTAGTTGTTCTCCCACAAGAACCAATCGGCTGATCCTTCTTCAATATGCCCTTCACCAAAATGCAGTGTTTCCTTGATTGAATTAGCTCTCACACCAATCTTTGCGTCTAGAGCCTTTGCATTGAGGGCTATCTGAAAAGGGCTGTGGCGCTGAAGCTGCCTGAGAATGTGGAGTTGGTGGCATGTGAAACCCGCATGTGGAGCATTCGTTTGTGTGGGATGCTCTACCAGGTTCATTCCTAGATAATGCACTCAAAGGGCACTAAGCATAGAGTGTGAAAACTGAGTTTCCTTGAGAGCTGCTTGGAAGCATGATGGTGTGTGAAGTTAGTGAGCCAAATGGAGTTGTTCTCCCACAAGAACCACTCCGCTGATCCTTCTTCAATATGCCCTTCACCAACATGCAGTGTTTCCTTGATTGAATTAGCAATTACACCAATATTTGCGTCTAGAGCCTTTGCATTGAGGGCTATCTGAAAACGGCTGTGGCGCTGAAGTTGCCTGTGAATGTGGAGTTGGTGGCATGTGAAACCCGCATGTGGAGCATTCGTTTGTGTGGGATGCTCTACCAGGTTCATTCCTAGATAATGCACTCAAAGGGCACTAAGCATAGAGTGTGAAAACTGAGTTTCCTTGAGATCTGCTTGGAAGCCTGATGGTGTGTGACGTTAGTGAGCCAAATGGAGTTGTTTTCCCACAAGAACCACTCCGCTGATCCTTCTTCAATATGCCCTTCACCAACATGCAGTGTTTCCTTGATTGAATAAGCTCTCACACCAATATTTGCATCTAGAGTCTTTGCATTGAGGGCTATCTGAAAACGGCTGTGGCGCTGAAGTTGCCTTTGAATGTGGAGTTGGTGGCATGTGAAACCCGCATGTGGAGCATTCGTTTGTGTGGGATGCTCACCAAGCTTCATTTCAGTCCTAGGCACTCAAAGGGCACTAAGCATAGAGTGTGAAAACTGAGTTTCCTTGAGAGCTGCTTGGAAGCCTGATGGTGTGTGAAGTTAGTGAGCCAAATGGAGTTGTTCTCCCACAAGAACCACTCGGCTGATCCTTCTTCAATATGCCCTTCACCAACATGCAGTGTTTCCTTGATTGAATTAGCTCTTACACCAATATTTGCGTCTAGAGCCTTTGCATTGAGGGCTATCTGAAAACGGCTGAGGCGCTGAAGTTGCCTGAGAATGTGGAGTTGGTTGCATGTGAAACCCGCATGTGGAGCCTTCGTTTGTGTGGGATGCTCTACCAGGTTCATTCCTAGATAATGCACTCAAAGGGCACTAAGCATAGAGTGTGAAAACTGAGTTTCCTTGAGATCTGCTTGGAAGCGTGATGGTGTGTGAAGTTAGTGAGCCAAATGGAGTTGTTCTCCCACAAGAACCACTCGGCTGATCCTTCTTCAATATGCCCTTCACCAACATGCAGTGTTTAATTGATTGAATTAGCTCTCACACAATATTTGCATCTAGAGCCTTTGCATTGAGGGCTATCTGAAAACAGCTGTGGCGCTGAAGTTGCCTGTGAATGTGGAGTTTGGTGGCATGTGAAACCCGCATGTGGAGCATTCGTTTGTGTGGGATGCTCACCAAGCTTCATTTCAGTCCTAGGCACTCAAAGGGCACTAAGCATAGAGTGTGAAAACTGAGTTTCCTTGAGATCTGCTTGGAAGCCTGATGGTGTGTGAAGTTAGTGAGCCAAATGGAGTTGTTCTCCCACAAGAACCACTCGGCTGATCCTTCTTCAATATGCCCTTCACCAAAATGCAGTGTTTCCTTGATTGAATTAGCTCTCACACCAATCTTTGCGTGTAGAGCCTTTGCATTGAGGGCTATCTGAAAACGGCTGTGGCGCTGAAGTTGCCTGAGAATGTGGAGTTGGTAGCATGTGAAACCCGCATGTGGAGCATTCGTTTGTGTGGGATGCTCTACCAGGTTCATTCCTAGATAATGCACTCAAAGGGCACTAAGCATAGAGTGTGAAAACTGAGTTTCCTTGAGAGCTGCTTGGAAGATTGATGGTGTGTGAAGCTAGTGAGCCAAATGGAGTTGTTCTCCCACAAGAACCACTCGGCTGATCCTTCTTCAATATGCCCTTCACCAAAATGCAGTGTTTCCTTGATTGAATTAGCTCTCACACCAATCTTTGCGTCTAGAGCGTTTGCATTGTGGCTATCTGAAAACGGCTGTGGCGCTGAAGTTGCCTGAGAATGTGGAGTTGGTGGCATGTGAAACCCGCATGTGGAGCATTCGTTTGTGTGGGATGCTCTACCAGGTTCATTCCTAGATAATGCACTCAAAGGGCACTAAGCATAGAGTGTGAAAACTAAGTTTCCTTGAGAGCTGCTTGGAAGCCTGATGGTGTGTGAAGTTAGTGAGCCAAATGGAGTTGTTCTCCCACAAGAACCACTCGGCTGATCCTTCTTCAATATGCCCTTCATCAACATGCAGTGTTTCCTTGATTGAATTAGCTCTCACACAATTATTGCATCTAGAATCTTTGCATTGAGGGGCTATCTGAAAACGGCTGTGGCGCTGAAGTTGCCTGAGAATGTGGAGTTGGTGGCATGTGAAACCCGCATGTGGAGCATTCGTTTGTGTGGGATGCTCTACCAGGTTCATTCCTAGATAATGCACTCAAAGGGCACTAAGCATAGAGTGTGAAAACTGAGTTTCCTTGAGATCTGCTTGGAAGCCTGATGGTGTGTGAAGTTAGTGAGCCAAATGTAGTTGTTCTCTCCACAAGAACCACTCGGCTGATCCTTCTTCAATATGCCCTTCACCAAAATGCAGTGTTTCCTTGATTGAATTAGCTCTCACACCAATCTTTGCGTGTAGAGCCTTTGCATTGAGGGCTATCTGAAAACGGCTGTGGCGCTGAAGTTGCCTGAGAATGTGGAGTTGGTGGCATGTGAAACCCGCATGTGGAGCATTCGTTTGTGTGGGATGCTCTACCAGGTTCATTCCTAGATAATGCACTCAAAGGGCACTAAGCATAGAGTGTGAAAACTGAGTTTCCTTCAGAGCTGCTTGGAAGATTGATGGTGTGTGAAGTTAGTGAGCCAAATGGAGTTGTTCTCCCACAAGAACCACTCGGCTGATCCTTCTTCAATATGCCCTTCATCAACATGCAGTGTTTCCTTGATTGAATTAGCTCTCACACAATTATTGCATCTAGAATCTTTGCATTGAAGGCTATCTGAAAACAGCTGTGGCGCTGAAGTTGCCTGAGAATGTGGAGTTGGTGGCATGTGAAACCCGCATGTGGAGCATTCGTTTGTGTGGGATGCTCTAGCAGGTTCATTCCTAGATAATGCACTCAAAGGGCACTAAGCATAGAGTGTAAAAACTGACTTTCCTTGAGAGCTGCTTGGAAGCCTGATGGTGTGTGAAGTTAGTGAGCCAAATGGAGTTGTTCTCCCACAAGACCCACTCGGCTGATCCTTCTTCAATATGCCCTTCACCAACATGCAGTGTTTCCTTGATTGAATTAGCTCTCACACCAATATTTGCGTCTAGAGTCTTTGCATTGAGGGCTTTCTGAAAACGGCTGTGGCGCTGAAGTTGCCTGAGAATGTGGAGTTGGTGGCATGTGAAACCCGCATGTGGAGCATTCGTTTGTGTGGGATGCTCACCAAGCTTCATTTCAGTCCTAGGTACTCAAAGGGCACTAAGCATAGAGTGTGAAAACTGAGTTTCCTTGAGAGCTGCTTGGAAGCCTGATGGTGTGTGAAGCTAGTGAGCCAAATGGAGTTGTTCTCCCACAAGAACCACTCGGCTGATCCTTCTTCAATATGCCCTTCACCAACATGCAGTGTTTCCTTGATTGAATTAGCAATTACACCAATATTTGCGTCTAGAGCCTTTGCATTGAGGGCTATCTGAAAACGGCTGTGGCGCTGAAGTTGCCTGTGAATGTGGAGTCTGTGGCATGTGAAACCCGCATGTGGAGCATTCGTTTGTGTGGGATGCTCTACCAGGTTCATTCCTAGATAATGCACTCAAAGGGCACTAAGCATAGAGTGTGAAAACTGAGTTTCCTTGAGATCTGCTTGGAAGCGTGATGGTGTGTGAAGTTAGTGAGCCAAATGGAGTTGTTCTCCCACAAGAACCACTCGGCTGATCCTTCTTCAATTTGCCCTTCACCAACATGCAGTGTTTCCTTGATTGAATTAGTTCTCACACAATATTTGCATCTAGAGCCTTTGCATTGAGGGCTATCTGAAAACAGCTGTGGCGCTGAAGTTGCCTGTGAATGTGGAGTTGGTGGCATGTGAAACCCGCATGTGGAGCATTCGTTTGTGTGGGATGCTCACCAAGCTTCATTTCAGTCCTAGGCACTCAAAGGGCACTAAGCATAGAGTGTGAAAACTGAGTTTCCTTGAGATCTGCTTGGAAGCCTGATGGTGTGTAAAGTTAGTGAGCCAAATGTAGTTGTTCTCCCACAAGAACCAATCGGCTGATCCTTCTTCAATATGCCCTTCACCAAAATGCAGTGTTTCCTTGATTGAATTAGCTCTCACACCAATCTTTGCGTCTAGAGCCTTTGCATTGAGGGCTATCTGAAAACGGCTGTGGCGCTGAAGTTGCCTGAGAATGTGGAGTTGGTAGCATGTGAAACCCGCATGTGGAGCATTCGTTTGTGTGGGATGCTCTACCAGGTTCATTCCTAGATAATGCACTCAAAGGGCACTAAGCATAGAGTGTGAAAACTGAGTTTCCTTGAGAGCTGCTTGGAAGCCTGATGGTGTGTGAAGCTAGTGAGCCAAATGGAGTTGTTCTCCCACAAGAACCACTCGGCTGATCCTTCTTCAATATGCCCTTCACCAACATGCAGTGTTTCCTTGATTGAATTAGCTCTCACACCAATATTTGCGTGTAGAGCGTTTGCATTGAGGGCTATCTGAAAACGGCTGTGGCGCTGAAGTTGCCTGAGAATGTGGAGTTGGTGGCATGTGAAACCCGCATGTGGAGCATTCGTTTGTGTGGGATGCTCTACCAGGTTCATTCCTAGATAATGCACTCAAAGGGCACTAAGCATAGAGTGTGACAACTAAGTTTCCTTGAGAGCTGCTTGGAAGCCTTGATGTTGGGTGAAATTAGTGAGCCAAATGGAGTTGTTCTCCCACAAGAACCACTCGGCTGATCCTTCTTCAATATGCCCTTCATCAACATGCAGTGTTTCCTTGATTGAATTAGCTCTCACACAATTATTCCATCTAGAATCTTTGCATTGAGGGCTATCTGAAAATGGCTGTGGCGCTGAAGTTGCCTGAGAATGTGGAGTTGGTGGCATGTGAAACCCGCATGTGGAGCATTCGTTTGTGTGGGATGCTCTAGCAGGTTCATTCCTAGATAATGCACTCAAAGGGCACTAAGCATAGAGTGTAAAAACTGACTTTCCTTGAGAGCTGCTTGGAAGCCTGATGGTGTGTGAAGTTATTGAGCCAAATGGAGTTGTTCTCCCACAAGAACCACTCGGCTGATCCTTCTTCAATATGCCCTTCACCAACATGCAGTGTTTCCTTGATTGAATTAGCTCTCACACCAATATTTGCGTCTAGAGTCTTTGCATTGAGGGCTTTCTGAAAACGGCTGTGGCGCTGAAGTTGCCTGTGAATGTGGAGTTGGTGGCATGTGAAACCCGCATGTGGAGCATTCGTTTGTGTGGGATGCTCACCAAGCTTCATTTCAGTCCTAGGCACTCAAAGGGCACTAAGCATAGAGTGTGAAAACTGAGTTTCCTTGAGAGCTGCTTGGAAGCCTGATGGTGTGTGAAGTTAGTGAGCCAAATGTAGTTGTTCTCCCACAAGAACTACTCGGCTGATCCTTCTTCAATATGCCCTTCACCAACATGCAGTGTTTCCTTGATTGAATTAGCAATTACACCAATATTTGCGTCTAGAGCCTTTGCATTGAGGGCTATCTGAAAACGGCTGTGGCGCTGAAGTTGCCTGTGAATGTGGAGTCTGTGGCATGTGAAACCCGCATGTGGAGCATTCGTTTGTGTGGGATGCTCTACCAGGTTCATTCCTAGATAATGCACTCAAAGGGCACTAAGCATAGAGTGTGAAAACTGAGTTTCCTTGAGATCTGCTTGGAAGCGTGATGGTGTGTGAAGTTAGTGAGCCAAATGGAGTTGTTCTCCCACAAGAACCACTCGGCTGATCCTTCTTCAATTTGCCCTTCACCAACATGCAGTGTTTCCTTGATTGAATTAGTTCTCACACAATATTTGCATCTAGAGCCTTTGCATTGAGGGCTATCTGAAAACAGCTGTGGCGCTGAAGTTGCCTGTGAATGTGGAGTTGGTGGCATGTGAAACCCGCATGTGGAGCATTCGTTTGTGTGGGATGCTCACCAAGCTTCATTTCAGTCCTAGGCACTCAAAGGGCACTAAGCATAGAGTGTAAAAACTGACTTTCCTTGAGAGCTGCTTGGAAGCCTGATGGTGTGTGAAGTTAGTGAGCCAAATGGAGTTGTTCTCCCACAAGAACCACTCGGCTGATCCTTCTTCAATATGCCCTTCACCAACATGCAGTGTTTCCTTGATTGAATTAGCTCTCACACCAATATTTGCGTCTAGAGTCTTTGCATTGAGGGCTTTCTGAAAACGGCTGTGGCGCTGAAGTTGCCTGTGAATGTGGAGTTGGTGGCATGTGAAACCCGCATGTGGAGCATTCGTTTGTGTGGGATGCTCACCAAGCTTCATTTCAGTCCTAGGCACTCAAAGGGCACTAAGCATAGAGTGTGAAAACTGAGTTTCCTTGAGAGCTGCTTGGAAGCCTGATGGTGTGTGAAGTTAGTGAGCCAAATGGAGTTGTTCTCCCACAAGAACCACTCGGCTGATCCTTCTTCAATATGCCCTTCACCAACATGCAGTGTTTCCTTGATTGAATTAGCTCTCACACCAATATTTGCGTCTAGAGCCTTTGCATTGAGGGCTATCTGAAAACGGCTGTGGCGCTGAAGTTGCCTGAGAATGTGGAGTTGGTGGCATGTGAAACCCGCATGTGGAGCATTCGTTTGTGTGGGATGCTCTACCAGGTTCATTCCTAGATAATGCACTCAAAGGGCACTAAGCATAGAGTGTAAAAACTGAGTTTCCTTGAGAGCTGCTTGGAAGCCTGATGGTGTGTGAAGTTAGTGAGCCAAATGGAGTTGTTCTCCCACAAGAACCACTCGGCTGATCCTTCTTCAATATGCCCTTCACCAACATGCAGTGTTTCCTTGATTGAATTAGCTCTCACACCAATATTTGCGTCTAGAGCGTTTGCATTGTGGGCTATCTGAAAACGGCTGTGGCGCTGAAGTTGCCTGTGAATGTGGAGTGGTGGTATGTGAAACCCGCATGTGGAGCATTCGTTTGTGTGGGATGCTCACCAAGCTTCATTTCAGTCCTAGGCACTCAAAGGGCACTAAGCATAGAGTGTGAAAACTGAGTTTCCTTGGGAGCTGCTTGGAAGCCTGATGGTGTGTGAAGTTAGTGAGCCAAATGGAGTTGTTCTCCCACAAGAACCACTCGGCTGATCCTTCTTCAATATGCCCTTCACCAACATGCAGTGTTTCCTTGATTGAATTAGCTCTCACACCAATATTTGCGTCTAGAGCCTTTGCATTGAGGGCTATCTGAAAACGGCTGTGGCGCTGAAGTTGCCTGAGAATGTGGAGTTGGTGGCATGTGAAGCCCGCATGTGGAGCATTCGTTTGTGTGGGATGCTCACCAAGCTTCGTTTCAGTCCTAGGCACTCAAAGGGCACTAAGCAAAGAGTGTAAAAACTGAGTTTCCTTGAGAGCTGCTTGGAAGCCTGATGGTGTGTGACGTTAGTGAGCCAAATGGAGTTGTTCTCCCACAAGAACCACTCGGCTGATCCTTCTTCAATATGCCCTTCACCAACATGCAGTGTTTCCTTGATTGAATTAGCTCTCACACCAATATTTGCGTCTAGAGCCTTTGCATTGTGGGCTATCTGAAAACGGCTGTGGCGCTGAAGTTGCCTGAGAATGTGGAGTTGGTGGCATGTGAAACCCGCATGTGGAGCATTCGTTTGTGTGGGGTGCTCTACCAGGTTCATTCCTAGATAATGCACTCAAAGGGCACTAAGCATAGAATGTAAAAACTGACTTTCCTTGAGAGCTGCTTAGAAGCCTCATGGCGTGTGAAGTTAGTGAGCCAAATGGAGCTGTTCTCCCACAAGAACCACTCGGCTGATCCTTCTTCAATATGCCCTTCACCAACATGCAGTGTTTCCTTGATTGAATTAGCTCTCACACCAATATTTGCATCTAGAGCGTTTGCATTGAGGGCTATCTGAAAACGGCTGTGGCGCTGAAGTTGCCTGAGAATGTGGAGTTGGTGGCATGTGAAACCCGCATGTGGAGCTTTCGTTTGTGTGGGATGCTCACCAAGCTTCATTTCAGTCCTAGGCACTCAAAGGGCACTAAGCATAGAGTGTGAAACCTGAGTTTCCTTGAGAGCTGCTTGGAAGCCTGACGGTGTGTGAAGTTAGTGAGCCAAATGGAGTTGTTCTCCCACAAGAACCACTCGGCTGATCCTTCTTCAATATGCCCTTCATCAACATGCAGTGTTTCCTTGATTGAATTAGCTCTCACACAATATTTGCATCTAGAGTCTTTGCATTGAGGGCTATCTGAAAACAGCTGTGGCGCTGAAGTTGCCTGAGAATGTGGAGTTGGTGGCATGTGAAACGCGCATGTGGAGCATTCGTTTGTGTGGGATGCTCACCAAGCTTCATTTCAGTCCTAGGCACTCAAAGGGCACTAAGCATAGAGTGTGAAAACTGATTTTCCTTGAGAGCTGCTTGGAAGCCTGATGGTGTGTGAAGTTAGTGAGCCAAATGGAGTTGTTCTCCCACAAGAACCACTCGGCTGATCCTTCACAATATGCCCTTCACCAACATGCAGTGTTTCCTTGATTGAATTAGCTCTCACACCAATATTTGCGTCTAGAGCGTTTGCATTGTGGGCTATCTGAAAACGTCTGTGGCGCTGAAGTTGCCTGAGAATGTGGAGTTGGTGGCATGTGAAACCCGCATGTGGAGCATTCGTTTGTGTGGGATGCTCACCAAGCTTCATTTCAGTCCTAGGCACTCAAAGGGCACTAAGCATAGAGTGTGAAAACTGAGTTTCCTTGAGAGCTGCTTGGAAGCCTGATGGTGTGTGAAGTTAGTGAGCCAAATGGAGTTGTTCTCCCACAAGAACCACTCGGCTGATCCTTCTTCAATATGCCCTTCACCAACATGCAGTGTTTCCTTGATTGAATTAGCTCTCACACCAATATTTGCGTCTAGAGCCTTTGCATTGAGGGCTATCTGAAAACGGCTGTGGCGCTGAAGTTGCCTGAGAATGTGGAGTTGGTGGCATGTGAAGCCCGCATGTGGAGCATTCGTTTGTGTGGGATGCTCACCAAGCTTCGTTTCAGTCCTAGGCACTCAAAGGGCACTAAGCATAGAGTGTGAAAACTGAGTTTCCTTGAGAGCTGCTTGGAAGCCTGATGGTGTGTGAAGCTAGTGAGCCAAATGGAGTTGTTCTCCCACAAGAACCACTCGGCTGATCCTTCTTCAATATGCCCTTCACCAACATGCAGTGTTTCCTTGATTGAATTAGCTCTCACACCAATATTTGCGTCTAGAGCCTTTGCATTGAGGGCTATCTGAAAACGGCTGTGGCGCTGAAGTTGCCTGAGAATGTGGAGTTGGTGGCATGTGAAGCCCGCATGTGGAGCATTCGTTTGTGTGGGATGCTCACCAAGCTTCGTTTCAGTCCTAGGCACTCAAAGGGCACTAAGCATAGAGTGTGAAAACTGAGTTTCCTTGAGAGCTGCTTGGAAGCCTGATGGTGTGTGAAGCTAGTGAGCCAAATGGAGTTGTTCTCCCACAAGAACCACTCGGCTGATCCTTCTTCAATATGCCCTTCACCACATGCAGTGTTTCCTTGATTGAATTAGCTCTCACACCAATATTTGCGTCTAGAGCGTTTGCATTGTGGGCTATCTGAAAACGGCTGTGGCGCTGAAGTTGCCCTGAGAATGTGGAGTTGGTGGCATGTGAAACCCGCATGTGGAGCATTCGTTTGTGTGGGGTGCTCTACCAGGTTCATTCCTAGATAATGCACTCAAAGGGCACTAAGCATAGAGTGTAAAAACTGACTTTCCTTGAGAGCTGCTTAGAAGCCTCATGGCGTGTGAAGTTAGTGAGCCAAATGGGAGCTGTTCTCCCACAAGAACCACTCAGCTGATCCTTCTTCAATATGCCCTTCACCAACATGCAGTGTTTCCTTGATTGAATTAGCTCTCACACCAATATTTGCGTCTAGAGCGTTTGCATTGAGGGCTATCTGAAAACGGCTGTGGCGCTGAAGTTGCCTGAGAATGTGGAGTTGGTGGCATGTGAAACCCGCATGTGGAGCTTTCGTTTATGTGGGATGCTCACCAAGCTTCATTTCAGTCCTAGGCACTCAAAGGGCACTAAGCATAGAGTGTGAAACCTGAGTTTCCTTGAGAGCTGCTTGGAAGCCTGACGGTGTGTGAAGTTAGTGAGCCAAATGTAGTTGTTCTCCCACAAGAACCACTCGGCTGATCCTTCTTCAATATGCCCTTCATCAACATGCAGTGTTTCCTTGATTGAATTAGCTCTCACACCAATATTTGCATCTAGAGTCTTTGCATTGAGGGCTATCTGAAAACAGCTGTGGCGCTGAAGTTGCCTGAGAATGTGGAGTTGGTGGCATGTGAAACGCGCATGTGGAGCATTCGTTTGTGTGGGATGCTCACCAAGCTTCATTTCAGTCCTAGGCACTCAAAGGGCACTAAGCATAGAGTGTGAAAACTGAGTTTCCTTGAGAGCTGCTTGGAAGCCTGATGGTGTGTGAAGTTAGTGAGCCAAATGGAGTTGTTCTCCCACAAGAACCACTCGGCTGATCCTTCTTCAATATGC
>NW_026699333.1:0-41594 GCF_030435755.1 Ochotona princeps | reverse complement strand
ACCATCAGGCTTCCAAGCAGCTCTCAAGGAAACTCAGTTTTCACACTCTATGCTTAGTGCCCTTTGAGTGCATTATCGAGGAATGAACCTGGTAGAGCATCCCACACAAACGAATGCTCCACATGCGGGTTTCACATGCCACCAACTCCACATTCTCACGCAACTTCAGCGCCACAGCCGTTTTCAGATAGCCCTCAATGCAAAGGCTCTAGACACAAATATTGGTGTGAGAGCTAATTCAATCAAGGAAACACTGCATGTTGGTGTAGGGCATATTGAAGAAGGATCGCAACTGTGGTTCTTGTGGGAGAACAACTCCATTTGGCTCACTAACTTCACACACCATCAGGCTTCCAAGCAGCTCTCAAGGAAACTCAGTTTTCACACTCTATGCTTAGTGCCCTTTGAGTGCATTATCTAGGAATGAACCTGGTAGAGCATCCCACACAAACGAATGCTCCACATGCGGGTTTCACATGCCACCAACTCCACATTCTCACGCAAATTCAGCGCCACAGCCGTTTTCAGATAGCCCTCAATGCAAAGGCTCTAGACGCAAATATTGGTGTGAGAGCTAATTCAATCAAGGAAACACTGCATGTTGGTGAAGGGCATATTGAAGAAGGATCAGCCGAGTGGTTCTTGTGGGAGAACAACTCCATTTGGCTCACTAACTTCACACACCATCAGGCTTCCAAGCAGCTCTCAAGGAAACTCAGTTTTCACACTCTATGCTGTTGGCAACGCCCGCGTCGCCACGTAATCCGAGCCGAGCGGAGGGACTAGGGTTGCAACGCAGACAACGCAGAGAGACAAGACAAGGCAACACGCAGTACACCGAATGCCGATCGATGACAGAATGATCTTTATTGCAACTCCAGACTTTCTTTTATACTCTGCTTAGCTCCTCCCAGTAGTGGCCACCCTAAATCCCTTCAGTTCCTCCCAGTGTTTATCCAATCCTCTAGTGGCCACCCTAAATCCCTTGAGTTTTATCCAATCCCCTGGCAGATAACTTGACAAATAGGAAGCAGGAACTTGCGGTTAAGCCAGTGGCTATATGTATCAGGCCAAAATTACCAATCCTGTTATGCTCTGAGAAACAAGCTAAGCTGTGGAGTTAATCCTTGGGAGACCGGGGCCTGCATGTCCCCCTTTTTTTGTTTTTTTTTTTAATGGACGCCTGTCTTAGGTTGTCCAGCAGTCAGTTGACGCCTTACCCGTCATGGGGAGCCCCACCTGGGGAATCCCTGTCTTAGGTTGGTCATCAGCGCTGCCAGATCTTACCCGTCTCTGGCTGCCCATCACACCATGTTCAGCACTAGGGTTTTCCACAGCTAAAGCCATCATGGTTTGTCAAATAATGACCTGCTCCCAGGCTTGTTGCCTGCATAGGCGGCAAAGAAGACTAAACAGTACTGCAATCATGGCTATGACCATCAGCCTCATGGCCAAGATTCCGCTTTGTTCCTAAAACATCCATGCTGCCAGTTAAATGCCATTTAACAGGGGTAACACATATATGATGGTAAATCGGGGAGCAGCTGGAGATCTGCGTTTCCCATGGGCAGGATATCAGGAAGTTGCACCACTGCTGTCAGGGTCTCCTATCCTGCAAGAACATCATTAGGAGTGGGATCATGTTGAGTTGGAGCCAAGGAGATTTGTCGTGTAAGTCTCTCGGGAACCCATCTAGGTGTTTCTTCATCCTGGGGAAAAACACAAACAGAGCCTCGCCCCCACGTTAGTACTGGATCTGGTCCTCGCCATTTATTTGTGGCCAGATCTTTCCATTTTACTTGGCCTTTATTCTCATTAGAAGGGCGAAGCCAATGGCGCTCTGCAGGAGCTACATCATTAGTGACAGTTCAAAAATTTAACACATAGATGGCAGATGCCAGTAAGGAATGGGGTGAGCTGCAATGCTCAGCCACATCCCCCTTCTTTATTTTTTCTAAATAAACTTTAAGGGTGCGGTTAGCACATTCAACAATGGCTTGACCCTGAGGATTATAAGGAATGCCTGTTTTGTGAGTTATATTAAAATCTTGGCAGAACTTCTCAAAACCTTGGCTAACATAGGCCGGTCCATTATCGGTCTTAATTTGTTTGGGGACGCCCATATAGGCAAAGGCCTGTAAACAGTGGGCTTTAACATCTTTTAATTTCTCTCCTGAATGAGCGGAGGCATATATTACATGGGAATAGGTATCAACTGAAACATGCACATATTGAAGTTTTCCAAAGGAAGGGACGTGGGTAACATCCATTTGCCACACATGATTGGGCAATAACCCTCTGGGATTAACCCCTAGGGATGGGACAGAACAATATTGAGCGCAGACTTCACAATTGGTGACAATCTGGGTGGCTTGTTCTCTAGTCACCTTAGCATGTAATCTCAGGGAAGCTGCATTGAGATGGAACCTTTTATGAAGGCGCACTGCCTGTTCATAAGGGTCCATGGTCAGGGATATGTGCAACACCTGAGTCAACGAATCTGCCCATACATTACCCTCGCTTAGGGGGCCAGGCAAGGAGGTATGCGCTCTTATATGCCCAACAAATAAGGGACAAGTGCGCTGCCAAATCTGCTGCTGTAATTGTAAAAGAAGCAAATAAACTGAGGAGGTCGGGGCTATATAGGCTGTGGTTTCTAAAGGTAAAACAACATGAGCCACATAGCAGCTATCTGTGTATAAATTCAGGGGCTCATCATGATAAATTTGAAGGGCAAAAAGAACAGCGGCTATTTCGGCGGCTTGAGCTGATTTGTGAGAGATGGAAACAGCCTGTTCTTCATGTCCAGAAACTATAGCAGCCTTGCCTTTAGCCGACCCATCAGTAAAAACCACACGAGCTCCTAATATGGGTTGTTGTCTAATTATTTTTGGAAAAACAACTGGATGTCTTTTAAAAAACTGTACTAAGCGATGGGAAGGATAATGATTAATTAACTGAGAAGAAACCGTGGCACAAAAGACAGACCAATCATCAATATTATTCTGCAACCATACCACCTGTTGGGGTGGCCTCTAATGGCCAGGAACTTGGCCACTGTGCCTGGGATATAACTGTACTGTCAGCTCCGGTATCAAGTAAACCTGTGAATTTTCTCCCTTCTATCTCTAACTGTAAGGTGGGTCGGGTTTGCATGTCGGAGACCCAACATGCCAAGGGGCCAGAATGTCCAAATCCTCCTTGTCTATCTCTCTTAAGAATGGGGTTGTCAGTTGGAACCTTGGGGATCAAGATCAGCTGGGCAAATCTAGCTCCAGGTGGAATGATTATAGTGCCTTTGGCTGATTCTACCATGACTTCTATTTCTGTGGGAGTATCCTCATCTATCACTCCTGGGAGTACCCTGATTCCATGCATAGTAGCACTACTTCTTCCTAGGATCAGACCCAAGGTATTCTTAGGCAAGGGGCCCCTGACTCCTGTTTTTATCCGTTGGGGTCCCAGGAGCGGGGTCAATACCTCTCCAGAGGTGGCACAGAGGTCCAGTCCTGCGCTACCTGGTGTTGCTCTGAGGAGGGTTGAAATATCTGTGCTCCTCGCCGTGGGAGAGGGACTCTGGAAGGAGTCTGCGCTGTTCCGGAAGTTACAGGTGTCTGCTGGGCTCCGTACACCTGAGGTTGGGGGGCCCGGAGCGGGCCCCTGACCCCGTTTCCCGATAGGGGATTGCCTTGGGCATCATATCTGGACCTACAATCACTGCTCCAATGATAGCCCTTACGGCATCTTGGACAAAGATCTGGGGCCTGCAAGGATTGTGGGGGTGATCTTCCTTGTCGCAGAATTTTGGGGCACTGTTTTTTAAAATGTCCAGGCTGTCCACATCTGAAACAGGTTTTGGGAGGCGCCCTAGGGTGGGGCTGAGGGTGTTGAACAGCGGCTGCTATCACTTGCCCAAGGGCATGGGTGGAGTCAATATGTCTGCAAATTTTAAGATAATCATGCAGGGACTTATCTCTGTGGAACCTGAGAGCATCCTGACAATATTTATTAGCATTCTCAAAGGCTATATGCTTAATTACTGGCATTGCTGGTTCCACGTTACCAAAGATCTTAGTAGCAACCTGCATAATACGGTCCACAAATTCTTGAAAAGGTTCTGTAGGGCCTTGCAAGACCTTGGAAAGCTGGTCTCCTGTATTAGCATTAGGTAAGGCCTTCCAGGCTCCAAGGGCTGCATTTGCTATCTGTGCATAAACTCCTAGGTCATAATTAACTTGTTGTTGGATGCCCTCAAAAGGTCCAGTGCCAGTAAGCATTTCAAGGCTTCGATCTGCGTGTCCCCCAGCCGCGTTCTGCTCAGCAAAAAATCTGCACCTATCTTGAAAATCCCCTTTCCATAGGAGAAAGTCACCACCATCGAGAGCAGAGCGGCACAATTGCATCCAATCACTAGGAGTAAGATTCAAACTCAAAAAGGATTCTATGAGTGCAAGAGTAAAGGGTGCCTGGGCACCATAATCTTTAACAGCCTGCTTTACATTTTTGAGGTCTTTAAATTGAAGGGGCTGATGCTCCCGGCGAGGGGGACCCCCTCGAACTGGGACCTCTATTACAGGGAAGCATCGAACCCCACCCACAGGCTGATCAGTGAGACCGTCACTCCATGGCCGCGTGGGGTAATTATTGGGTGAATGGCCTGCGGTTTCCTCCTCAGGAGGAGCGGTAGGGGTCACAAAATTAGGGGCATATGGTGGTATTCCTGCTTTCTTTAACTTTCTTTTAATGTCCCTAATTTCCTGCTTTAAGAAAACCTTCTCTTTATCCTTAATTTTCCGCTTTAAGAAAACCTTCTCCTTATCCTTAATTTTCCGCTTTAAGAAAGCCTCCTCATCTCGTTTGTCCTCACTCTCTTCCGAGGAAGAGGCCTCGTTCTCATCTGAAAAAGAGGCTTCACTCTCCTCTAAAGAAGAGACCTCACTCTCCTCTAAAGAAGAGGTCTCACTCGGGGTGGTTTCACTCGAGGCCACCTCGTTCCAGGCTTCCAAGGACCGTAGAACTTCCCACCCCTGGATTGCTTCAAAAGTAGTCTGTACTTCTCTTAACTGTCTCTCAACTTTCACTTTATCAGTAAATAATGAATCACGGACTAAGCGCCACAAAGAAAAGTTAACAATGGGGAAATTATCTGGGTCTTTTTGTAAACAGGATTGTAAATTGGCCTTAACCTGTTCCCAATCGGGAATACTCAAGTTGCCTGAAACAATAAACCAAGGACTACTAGATTGAATGGCTTTAACAAAATTTCTAATCATTTTAAATTTAACTGGCATCCCCAGTTGACGTAGAAGTTCTTCAAGCTCGGTGGCCAATTTATTCCGCGAGAAGGCAGAACCCATTTTATCGTCCTTTTCAACGGATAAATTAAACACCAAGACCTAACTATACTTCAAAATAAATCTAAAACCTGACTATACTTCAAAATAAATCGAAAACTTAAAAAATAAATCCAAAACCTAGTTATATTTCAAAATAAGTCTAAAACCTAACTCTATTTCAAAATAAATCCAAAACCTGACTATATTTCAAAATGAACCTCCCTCTCCTACCAGTTTAGGAGAGACTTACAATACGTCCCACTTACCTGAATCAGCTGGCCAGACTCTTGGGACGACCCTTCGTCGTATCCTCTCTTTCTCAATCTTGGTGGGAACCTCCAGATGTTGGCAATGCCCGCGTCGCCACGTAATCCGAGCCGAGCGGAGGGACTAGGGTTGCAACGCAGACAACGCAGAGAGACAAGACAAGGCAACACGCAGTACACCGAATGCCGATCGATGACAGAATGATCTTTATTGCAACTCCAGACTTTCTTTTATACTCTGCTTAGCTCCTCCCAGTAGTGGCCACCCTAAATCCCTTCAGTTCCTCCCAGTGTTTATCCAATCCTCTAGTGGCCACCCTAAATCCCTTGAGTTTTATCCAATCCCCTGGCAGATAACTTGACAAATAGGAAGCAGGAACTTGCGGTTAAGCCAGTGGCTATATGTATCAGGCCAAAATTACCAATCCTGTTATGCTCTGAGAAACAAGCTAAGCTGTGGAGTTAATCCTTGGGAGACCGGGGCCTGCACTATGCTTAGTGCCCTTTGAGTGCATTATCTAGGAATGAACCTGGTAGAGCATCCCACACAAACGAATGCTCCACATGCGGGTTTCACATGCCACCAACTCCACATTCACAGGCAACTTCAGAGCCACAGCCGTTTTCAGATAGCCCTCAATGCAAAGGCTCTAGACGCAAATATTGGTGTGAGAGCTAATTCAATCAAGGAAACACTGCATGTTGGTGAAGGGCATATTGAAGAAGGATCGGAACTGTGGTTCTTGTGGGAGAACAACTCCATTTGGCTCACTAACTTCACACACCATCAGGCTTCCAAGCAGCTCTCAAGGAAACTCAGTTTTCACACTCTATGCTTAGTGCCCTTTGAGTGCATTATCTAGGAATGAACCTGGTAGAGCATCCCACACAAACGAATGCTCCACATGCGGGTTTCACATGCCACCAACTCCACATTCTCACGCAACTTCAGCGCCACAGCCGTTTTCAGATAGCCCTCAAGGCAAAGGCTCTAGACACAAATATTGGTGTGAGAGCTAATTCAATCAAGGAAACACTGCATGTTGGTGAAGGGCATATTGAAGAAGGATCAGCCGAGTGGTTCTTGTGGGAGAACAACTCCATTTGGCTCACTAACTTCACACACCATCAGGCTTCCAAGCAGCTCTCAAGGAAACTCAGTTTTCACACTCTATGCTTAGTGCCCTTTGAGTGCATTATCTAGGAATGAACCTGGTAGAGCATCCCACACAAACGAATGCTCCACATGCGGGTTTCACATGCCACCAACTCCACATTCTCACGCAACTTCAGCGCCACAGCCGTTTTCAGATAGCCCTCAATGCAAAGGCTCTAGACGCAAATATTGGTGTGAGAGCTAATTCAATCAAGGAAACACTGCATGTTGGTGAAGGGCATATTGAAGAAGGATCGGCCGAGTGGTTCTTGTGGGAGAACAACTCCATTTGGCTCACTAACTTCACACACCATCAGGCTTCCAAGCAGCTCTCAAGGAAACTCAGTTTTCACACTCTATGCTTAGTGCCCGGTGAGTGCATTATCTAGGAATGAACCTGGTAGAGCATCCCACACAAACGAATGCTCCACATGTGGGTTTCACATGCCACCAACTCCACATTGACAGGCAACTTCAGCGCCACAGCCGTTTTCAGATAGCCCTCAATGCAAAGGCTCTAGACACAAATATTGGTGTGAGAGCTAATTCAATCAAGGAAACACTGCATGTTGGTGAAGGGCATATTGAAGAAGGATCGGAACTGTGGTTCTTGTGGGAGAACAACTCCATTTAGCTCACTAACTTCACACACCATCAGGCTTCCAAGCAGCTCTCAAGGAAACTCAGTTTTCACACTCTATGCTTAGTGCCCTTTGAGTGCATTATCTAGGAATGAACCTGGTAGAGCATCCCACACAAACGAATGCTCCACATGCGGGTTTCACATGCCACCAACTCCACATTCTCACGCAACTTCAGCGCACAGCCGTTTTCAGATAGCCCTCAATGCAAAGGCTCTAGACGCAAATATTGGTGTGAGAGCTAATTCAATCAAGGAAACACTGCATGTTGGTGAAGGGCATATTGAAGAAGGATCGGCCGAGTGGTTCTTGTGGGAGAACAACTCCATTTGGCTCACTAACTTCACACACCATCAGGCTTCCAAGCAGCTCTCAAGGAAACTCAGTTTTCACACTCTATGCTTAGTGCCCTTTGAGTGCATTATCTAGGAATGAACCTGGTAGAGCATCCCACACAAACGAATGCTCCACATGCGGGTTTCACATGCCACCAACTCCACATTCACAGGCAACTTCAGCGCCACAGCCGTTTTCAGATAGCCCTCAATGCAAAGGCTCTAGACGCAAATATTGGTGTGAGAGCTAATTCAATCAAGGAAACACTGCATGTTGGTGAAGGGCATATTGAAGAAGGATCAGCCAAGTGGTTCTTGTGTGAGAACAACTCCATTTGGCTCACTAACTTCACACACCATCAGGCTTCCAAGCAGCTCTCAAGGAAACTCAGTTTTCACACTCTATGCTTAGTGCCCTTTGAGTGCATTATCTAGGAATGAACCTGGTAGAGCATCCCACACAAACGAATGTTCCACATGCGGGTTTCACATGCCACCAACTCCACATTCTCAGGCAACTTCAGCGCCACAGCCATTTTCAGATAGCCCTCAATGCAAAGGCTCTAGACACAAATATTGGTGTGAGAGCTAATTCAATCAAGGAAACACTGCATGTTGGTGAAGGGCATATTGAAGAAGGATCGGCCGAGTGGTTCTTGTGGGAGAACAACTCCATTTGGCTCACTAACTTCACACACCATCAGGCTTCCAAGCAGCTCTCAAGGAAACTCAGTTTTCACACTCTAGGCTTAGTGCCCTTTGAGTGCATTATCTAGGAATGAACCTGGTAGAGCATCCCACACAAACGAATGTTCCACATGCGGGTTTCACATGCCACCAACTCCACATTCTCACGCAACTTCAGCGCAAAGAGCCGTTTTCAGATAGCCCTAAATGCAAAGGCTCTAGACACAAATATTGGTGTGAGAGCTAATTCAATCAAGGAAACACTGCATGTTGGTTAAGGGCATATTGAAGAAGGATCGGCCGAGTGGTTCTTGTGGGAGAACAACTCCATTTGGCTCACTAACTTCACACACCATCATTCTTCCAAGCAGCTCTCAAGGAAACTCAGTTTTCACACTCTATGCTTAGTGCCCTTTGAGTACCTAGGACTGAAATGAAGCTTGGTCAGCATCCCACACAAACGAATGCTCCACATGCGGGTTTCACATGCCACCAACTCCACATTCTCAGGCAACTTCAGCGCCACAGCCGTTTTCAGATAGCCCTCAATGCAAAGGCTCTAGATGCAAATATTGGTGTGAGAGCTAATTCAATCAAGGAAACACTGCATGTTGGTGAAGGGCATATTGAAGAAGGATCGGTACTATGGTTCCTGTGGGAGAACAACTCCATTTGGCTCACTAACTTCACACACCATCAGGCTTCCAAGCAGCTCTCAAGGAAACTCAGTTTTCACACTCTATGCTTAGTGCCCTTTGAGTGCATTATCTAGGAATGAACCTGGTAGAGCATCCCACACAAACGAATGCTCCACATGCGGGTTTCACATGCCACCAACTCCACATTCTCACGCAACTTCAGCGCCACAGCCGTTTTCAGATAGCCCTCAATGCAAAGGCTCTAGACACAAATATTGGTGTGAGAGCTAATTCAATCAAGGAAACACTGCATGTTGGTGAAGGGCATATTGAAGAAGGATCAGCCGAGTGGTTCTTGTGGGAGAACAACTCCATTTGGCTCACTAACTTCACATACCATCAGGCTTCCAAGCAGCTCTCAAGGAAACTCAGTTTTCACACTCTATGCTTAGTGCCCTTTGAGTGCATTATCTAGGAATGAACCTGGTAGAGCATCCCACACAAACGAATGCTCCACATGCGGGTTTCACATGCCACCAACTCCACATTCTCAGGCAACTTCAGCGCCACAGCCGTTTTCAGATAGCCCTCAATGCAAAGGCTCTAGACACAAATATTGGTGTGAGAGCTAATTCAATCAAGGAAACACTGCATGTTGGTGAAGTGCATATTGAAGAAGGATCAGCCGAGTGGTTCTTGTGGGAGAACAACTCCATTTGGCTCACTAACTTCACACACCATCAGGCTTCCAAGCAGCTCTCAAGGAAACTCAGTTTTCACACTCTAGGCTTAGTGCCCTTTGAGTGCATTATCTAGGAATGAACCTGGTAGAGCATCCCACACAAACGAATGCTCCACATGCGGGTTTCACATGCCACCAACTCCACATTCTCACGCAACTTCAGCGCCACAGCCGTTTTCAGATAGCCCTCAATGCAAAGGATCTAGACACAAATATTGGTGTGAGAGCTAATTCAATCAAGGAAACACTGCATGTTGGTGAAGGGCATATTGAAGAAGGATCAGCCGAGTGTTTCTTGTGGGAGAACAACTCCATTTGGCTCACTAACATCACACACCATCAGGCTTCCAAGCAGCTCTCAAGGAAACTCAGTTTTCACACTCTATGCCTAGTGCCGTTTGAGTACCTAGGACTGAAATGAAGCTTGGTGAGCATCCCACACAAACGAATGCTCCACATGCGGGTTTCACATGCCACCAACTCCACATTCTCACGTAAACTTCAGCGCCACAGCCGTTTTCAGATAGCCCTCAATGCAAAGGCTCTAGATGCAAATATTTGTGTGAGAGTTAATTCAATCAAGGAAATACTGCATGTTGGTGAAGGGCATATTGAAGAAGGATCAGCCGAGTGGTTCTTGTGGGAGAACAAGTCTATTTGGCTCACTAACTTCACACACCATCAGGCTTCCAAGCAGCTCTCAAGGAATCTCAGTTTTCACACTCTATGCTTAGTGCCCTTTGAGTGCATTATCTAGGAATGAACCTGGTAGAGCATCCCACACAAACGAATGCTCCACATGCGGGTTTCACATGCCACCAACTCCACATTCTCACGCAACTTCAGCGCCACAGCTGTTTTCAGATAGCCCTCAATGCAAAGGCTCTAGACACAAATATTGGTGTGAGAGCTAATTCAATCAAGGAAACACTGCATGTTGGTGAAGGGCATATTGAAGAAGGATCAGCCGAGTGGTTCTTGTGGGAGAACAACTCCATTTGGCTGACTAACTTCACACACCATCAGGCTTCCAAGCAGCTCTCAAGGAAACTCAGTTTTCACACTCTATGCTTAGTGCCCTTTGAGTGCATTATCTAGGAATGAACCTGGTAGAGCATCCCACACAAACGAATGCTCCACATGCGGGTTTCACATGCCACCAACTCCACATTCACAGGCAACTTCAGCGCCACAGCCGTTTTCAGATAGCCCTCAATGCAAAGGCTCTAGACACAAATATTGGTGTGAGAGCTAATTCAATCAAGGATACACTGCATGTTGGTGAAGGGCATATTGAAGAAGGATCAGCCAAGAGGTTCTTGTGTGAGAACAACTCCATTTGGCTGACTAACTTCACACACCATCAGGCTTCCAAGCAGCTCTCAAGGAAACTCAGTTTTCACACTCTATGCTTAGTGCCCTTTGAGTACCTAGGACTGAAATGAAGCTTGGTGAGCATCCCACACAAACGAATGCTCCACATGCGGGTTTCACATGCCAACAACTCCACATTCACAGGCAACTTCAGCGCCACAGCCGTTTTCAGATAGCCCTCAATGCAAAGGCTCTAGACGCAAATATTGGTGTGAGAGCTAATTCAATCAAGGAAACACTGCATGTTGGTGAAGGGCATATTGAAGAAGAATAAACCGAGTGGTTCTTGTGGGAGAACAACTCCATTTGGCTCACTAACTTCACACACCATCAGGCTTCCAAGCAGCTCTCAAGGAAACTCAGTTTTCACACTCTATGCTTAGTGCCCTTTGAGTACCTAGGACTGAAATGAAGCTTGGTCAGCATCCCACACAAACGAATGCTCCACATGCGGGTTTCACATGCCACCAACTCCACATTCTCAGGCAACTTCAGCGCCACATCCGTTTTCAGATAGCCCTCAAAGCAAAGGCTCTAGACACAAATATTGGTGTGAGAGCAAATTCAATCAAGGAAACACTGCATGTTGGTGAAGGGCATATTGAAGAAGGATCAGCCAAGAGGTACTTGTGTGAGAACAACTCCATTTGGCTGACTAACTTCACACACCATCAGGCTTCCAAGCAGCTCTCAAGGAAACTCAGTTTTCACACTCTATGCTTAGTGCCCTTTGAGGGCATTATCTAGGAATGAACCTGGTAGAGCATCCCACACAAACGAATGCTCCACATGCGGGTTTCACATGCCACCAACTCCACATTCTCACGCAACTTCAGCGCCACAGCCGTTTTCAGATAGCCCTCAATGCAAAGGCTCTAGACACAAATATTGGTGTGAGAGCTAATTCAATCAAGGAAACACTGCATGTTGGTGAAGGGCATATTGAAGAAGGATTAGCGGAGTGGTTCTTGTGGGAGAACAACTCCATTTGGCTCACTAACTTCACACACCATCAGGCTTCCAAGCAGCTCTCAAGGAAACTCAGTTTTCACACTCTATGCTTAGTGCCCTTTGAGTACCTAGGACTGAAATGAAGCTTGGTGATCATCCCGCACAAACGAATGCTCCACATGCGGGTTTCACATGACACCAACTCCACATTCTCACGCAACTTCAGCGCCACAGCCGTTTTCAGATAGCCCTCAATGCAAAGGCTCTAGACACAAATATTGGTGTGAGAGCTAATTCAATCAAGGAAACACTGCATGTTGGTGAAGGGCATATTGAAGAAGGATCAGCCGAGTGGTTCTTGTGGGAGAACAACTCCATTTGGCTCACTAACTTCACACACCATCAGGCTTCCAAGCAGCTCTCAAGGAAACTCAGTTTTCACACTCTATGCTTAGTGCCCTTTGAGTGCATTATCTAGGAATGAACCTGGTAGAGCATCCCACACAAAAGAATGCTCCACATGCGGGTTTCACATGCCACCAACACCACATTCTCACGCAACTTCAGCGCCACAGCCGTTTTCAGATAGCCCTCAATGCAAAGGCTCTAGACGCAAATATTGGTGTGAGAGCTAGTTCAATCAAGGAAACACTGCATGTTGGTGAAGGGCATATTGAAGAAGGATCAGCCGAGTGGTTCTTGTGGGAGAACAACTCCATTTGGCTCACTAACTTCACACACCATCAGGCTTCCAAGCAGCTCTCAAGGAAACTCAGTTTTCACACTCTATGCCTAGTGCCCTTTGAGTACCTAGGACTGAAATGAAGCTTGGTGAGCATCCCACACAAACGAATGCTCCACATGCGGGTTTCACATGCCACCAACTCCACATTCTCACGCAACTTCAGCGCCACAGCTGTTTTCAGATAGCCCTCAATGCAAAGGCTCTAGACACAAATATTGGTGTGAGAGCTAATTCAATC
The DNA here is from genome assembly GCF_030435755.1 of Ochotona princeps. Lineage (NCBI taxonomy): Eukaryota > Metazoa > Chordata > Mammalia > Lagomorpha > Ochotonidae > Ochotona > Ochotona princeps. The sequence goes on along the minus strand of NW_026699333.1, from coordinate 28,485 downwards.
AAGGAAACACTGCATGTTGGTGAAGGGCATATTGAAGAAGGATCAGCCGAGTGGTTCTTGTGGGAGAACAACTCCATTTGGCTCACTAACTTCACACACCATCAGGCTTCCAAGCAGCTCTCAAGGAAACTCAGTTTTCACACTCTATGCTTAGTGCCCTTTGAGTGCATTATCTAGGAATGAACCTGGTAGAGCATCCCACACAAACGAATGCTCCACATGCGGGTTTCACATGCCACAAACTCCACATTGACAGGCAACTTCAGCGCCACAGCCGTTTTCAGATAGCCCTCAATGCAAAGGCTCTAGACGCAAATATTGGTGTGAGAGCTAATTCAATCAAGGAAACACTGCATGTTGGTGAAGGGCATATTGAAGAAGGATCAGCCAAGAGGTTCTTGTGTGAGAACAACTCCATTTGGCTGACTAACTTCACACACCATCAGGCTTCCAAGCAGCTCTCAAGGAAACTCAGTTTTCACACTCTATGCTTAGTGCCCTTTGAGTACCTAGGACTGAAATGAAGCTTGGTGAGCATCCCACACAAACGAATGCTCCACATGCGGGTTTCACATGCCACCAACTCCACATTCTCACGTAAACTTCAGCGCCACAGCCGTTTTCAGATAGCCCTCAATGCAAAGGCTCTAGACGCAAATATTGGTGTGAGAGCTAATTCAATCAAGGAAACACTGCATGTTGGTGAAGGGCATATTGAAGAAGAATAAACCGAGTGGTTCTTGTGGGAGAACAACTCCATTTGGCTCACTAACTTCACACACCATCAGGCTTCCAAGCAGCTCTCAAGGAAACTCAGTTTTCACACTCTATGCTTAGTGCCCTTTGAGTACCTAGGACTGAAATGAAGCTTGGTCAGCATCCCACACAAACGAATGCTCCACATGCGGGTTTCACATGCCACCAACTCCACATTCTCAGGCAACTTCAGCGCCACAGCCGTTTTCAGATAGCCCTCAAAGCAAAGGCTCTAGACACAAATATTGGTGTGAGATAAATTCAATCAAGGAAACAGTGCATGTTGGTGAAGGGCATATTGAAGAAGGATCAGCCGAGTGGTTCTTGTGGGAGAACAACTCCATTTGGCTCACTAACTTCACACACCATCAGGCTTCCAAGCAGCTCTCAAGGAAACTCAGTTTTCACACTCTATGCTTAGTGCCCTTTGAGTGCATTATCTAGGAATGAACCTGGTAGAGCATCCCACACAAACGAATGCTCCACATGCGGGTTTCACATGCCACCAACACCACATTCTCACGCAACTTCAGCGCCACAGCCGTTTTCAGATAGCCCTCAATGCAAAGGCTCTAGACGCAAATATTGGTGTGAGAGCTAATTCAATCAAGGAAACACTGCATGTTGGTGAAGGGCATATTGAAGAAGGATCGGAACTGTGGTTCTTGTGGGAGAACAACTCCATTTGGCTCACTAACTTCACACACCATCAGGCTTCCAAGCAGCTCTCAAGGAAACTCAGTTTTCACACTCTATGCTTAGTGCCCTTTGAGTGCATTATCTAGGAATAAACCTGGTAGAGCATCCCACACAAACGAATGCTCCACATGCGGGTTTCACATGCCACCAACTTCACATTCTCAGGCAACTTCAGCGCCACAGCCGTTTTCAGATAGCCCTCAATGCAAAGGCTCTAGACGCAAATATTGGTGTGAGAGCTAATTCAATCAAGGAAACACTGCATGTTGGAGAAGGGCATATTGAAGAAGGATCAGCCGAGTGGTTCTTGTGGGAGAACAACTGATTTGGCTGACTAACTTCACACACCATCAGGCTTCCAAGCAGCTCTCAAGGAAACTCAGTTTTCACACTCTATGCTTAGTGCCCTTTGAGTGCATTATCTAGGAATGAACCTGGTAGAGCATCCCACACAAACGAATGCTCCACATGCGGGTTTCACATGCCACCAACTCCACATTCTCACGCAACTTCAGCGCCACAGCCGTTTTCAGATAGCCCTCAATGCAAAGGCTCTAGACACAAATATTGGTGTGAGAGCTAATTCAATCAAGGAAACACTGCATGTTGGTGAAGGGCATATTGAAGAAGGATCAGCCGAGTGGTTCTTGTGGGAGAACAACTCCATTTGGCTCACTAACTTCACACACCATCAGGCTTCCAAGCAGCTCTCAAGGAAACTCAGTTTTCACACTCTATGCTTAGTGCCCTTTGAGTACCTAGGACTGAAATGAAGCTTGGTGAGCATCCCACACAAACGAATGCTCCACATGCGGGTTTCACATGCCACCAACTCCACATTCTCACGCAACTTCAGCGCCACATCCGTTTTCAGATAGCCCTCAATGCAAAGGCTCTAGACGCAAATATTGGTGTGAGAGCTAATTCAATCAAGGAAACACTGCATGTTGGTGAAGGGCATATTGAAGAAGGATCAGCCGAGTGGTTCTTGTGGGAGAACAACTCCATTTGGCTCACTAACTTCACACACCATCAGGCTTCCAAGCAGCTCTCAAGGAAACTCAGTTTTCACACTCTATGCTTAGTGCCCTTTGAGTGCATTATCTAGGAATGAACCTGGTAGAGCATCCCACACAAACGAATGCTCCACATGCGGGTTTCACATGCCACCAACTCCACATTGACAGGCAACTTCAGCGCCACAGCCGTTTTCAGATAGCCCTCAATGCAAAGGCTCTAGACGCAAATATTGGTGTGAGAGCTAATTCAATCAAGGAAACACTGCATGTTGGTGAAGGGCATATTGAAGAAGGATCAGCCGAGTGGTTCTTGTGGGAGAACAACTCCATTTGGCTCACTAACTTCACACACCATCAGGCTTCCAAGCAGCTCTCAAGGAAACTCAGTTTTCACACTCTATGCTTAGTGCCCTTTGAGTGCATTATCTTGGAATGAACCTGGTAGAGCATCCCACACAAACGAATGCTCCACATGCGGGTTTCACATGCCACCAACTCCACATTCTCGCGCAACTTCAGCGCCACAGCCGTTTTCAGATACCCCTCAATGCAAAGGCTCTAGACGCAAATATTGGTGTGAGAGCTAGTTCAATCAAGGAAACACTGCATGTTGGTGAAGGGCATATTGAAGAAGGATCAGCCGAGTGTTTCTTGTGGGAGAACAACTCCATTTGGCTCACTAACATCACACACCATCAGGCTTCCAAGCAGCTCTCAAGGAAACTCAGTTTTCACACTCTATGCCTAGTGCCCTTTGAGTACCTAGGACTGAAATGAAGCTTGGTGAGCATCCCACACAAACGAATGCTCCACATGCGGGTTTCACATGCCACCAACTCCACATTCTCACGTAAACTTCAGCGCCACAGCCGTTTTCAGATAGCCCTCAATGCAAAGGCTCTAGATGCAAATATTGGTGTGAGAGTTAATTCAATCAAGGAAATACTGCATGTTGGTGAAGGGCATATTGAAGAAGGATCAGCCGAGTGGTTCTTGTGGGAGAACAAGTCTATTTGGCTGACTAACTTCACACACCATCAGGCTTCCAAGCAGCTCTCAAGGAATCTCAGTTTTCACACTCTATGCTTAGTGCCCTTTGAGTGCATTATCTAGGAATGAACCTGGTAGAGCATCCCACACAAACGAATGCTCCACATGCGGGTTTCACATGCCACAAACTCCACATTCTCACGCAACTTCAACGCCACAGCTGTTTTCAGATAGCCCTCAATGCAAAGGCTCTAGACACAAATATTGGTGTGAGAGCTAATACAATCAAGGAAACACTGCATGTTGGTGAAGGGCATATTGAAGAAGGATCAGCCGAGTGGTTCTTGTGGGAGAACAACTCCATTTGGCTCACTAACTTCACACACCATCAGGCTTCCAAGCAGCTCTCAAGGAAACTCAGTTTTCACACTCTATGCTTAGTGCCCTTTGAGTGCATTATCTAGGAATGAACCTGGTAGAGCATCCCACACAAACGAATGCTCCACATGCGGGTTTCACATGCCACCAACTCCACATTCTCACGCAACTTCAGCGCCACAGCCGTTTTCAGATAGCCCTCAATGCAAAGGCTCTAGACACAAATATTGGTGTGAGAGCTAATTCAATCAAGGAAACACTGCATGTTGGTGAAGGGCATATTGAAGAAGGATCGGAACTGTGGTTCTTGTGGGAGAACAACTCCATTTGGCTCACTAACTTCACACACCATCAGGCTTCCAAGCAGCTCTCAAGGAAACTCAGTTTTCACACTCTATGCTTAGTGCCCTTTGAGTACCTAGGACTGAAATGAAGCTTGGTGAGCATCCCACACAAACGAATGCTCCACATGCGGGTTTCACATGCCACCAACTCCACATTCACAGGCAACTTCAGCGCCACAGCCGTTTTCAGATAGCCCTCAATGCAAAGGCTCTAGACGCAAATATTGGTGTGAGAGCTAATTCAATCAAGGAAACACTGCATGTTGGTGAAGGGCATATTGAAGAAGAATCAGCCGAGTGGTTCTTGTGGGAGAACAACTCCATTTGGCTCATTAACTTCACACACCATCAGGCTTCCAAGCAGCTCTCAAGGAAACTCAGTTTTCACACTCTATGCTTAGTGCCCTTTGAGTGCATTATCTAGGAATGAAGCTGGTAGAGCATCCCACACAAACGAATGCTCCACATGCGGGTTTCACATGCCACCAACTCCACATTCTCACGCAACTTCAGCGCCACAGCCATTTTCAGATAGCCCTCAATGCAAAGGCTCTAGACGCAAATATTGGTGTGAGAGCTAATTCAATCAAGGAAACACTGCATGTTGGTGAAGGGCATATTGAAGAAGGATCAGCCGAGTGGTTCTTGTGGGAGAACAACTCCATTTGGCTCACTAACTTCACACACTATCAGGCTTCCAAGCAGCTCTCAAGGAAACTCAGTTTTCACACTCTATGCTTAGTGCCCTTTGAGTGCCTAGGACTGAAATGAAGCTTGGTGAGCATCCCACACAAACGAATGCTCCACGTGCGGGTTTCACATGCCACCAACTCCACATTCTCACGCAACTTCAGGGCCACAGCCGTTTTCAGATAGCCCTCAATGCAAAGGCTCTAGACGCATATATTTGTGTGAGAGCTAATTCAATCAAGGAAACACTGCATGTTGGTGAAGGGCATATTGAAGAAGGATCGGAACTGTGGTTCTTGTGGGAGAACAACTCCATTTGGCTCACTAACTTCACACACCATCAGGCTTCCAAGCAGCTCTCAAGGAAACTCAGTTTTCACACTCTATGCTTAGTGCCCTTTGAGTGCATTATCTAGGAATGAACCTGGTAGAGCATCCCACACAAACGAATGCTCCACATGCGGGTTTCACATGCCACCAACTCCACATTCACAGGCAACTTCAGCGCCACAGCCGTTTTCAGATAGCCCTCAATGCAATGGCTCTAGATGCAAATATTTGTGTGAGAGTTAATTCAATCAAGGAAATACTGCATGTTGCTGAAGGGCATATTGAAGAAGGATCAGCCGAGTGGTTCTTGTGGGAGAACAAGTCTATTTGGCTGACTAACTTCACACACCATCAGGCTTCCAAGCAGCTCTCAAGGAATCTCAGTTTTCACACTCTATGCTTAATGCCCTTTGAGTGCATTATCTAGGAATGAACCTGGTAGAGCATCCCACACAAACGAATGCTCCACATGCGGGTTTCACATGCCACCAACTCCACATTCTCACGCAACTTCAGCGCCACAGCTGTTTTCAGATAGCCCTCAATGCAAAGGCTCTAGACACAAATATTGGTGTGAGAGCTAATACAATCAAGGAAACACTGCATGTTGGTGAAGGGCATATTGAAGAAGGATCAGCCGAGTGGTTCTTGTGGGAGAACAACTCCATTTGGCTCACTAACTTCACACACCATCAGGCTTCCAAGCAGCTCTCAAGGAAACTCAGTTTTCACACTCTATGCTTAGTGCCCTTTGAGTGCATTATCTAGGAATGAACCTGGTAGAGCATCCCACACAAACGAATGCTCCACATGCGGGTTTCACATGCCACCAACTCCACATTCACAGGCAACTTCAGCGCCACAGCCGTTTTCAGATAGCCCTCAATGCAAAGGCTCTAGACGCAAATATTGGTGTGAGAGCTAATTCAATCAAGGAAACACTGCATGTTGGTGAAGGGCATATTGAAGAAGGATCTGCCGAGTGGTTCTTGTGGGAGAACAACTCCATTTGGCTCACTAACTTCACACACCATCAGGCTTCCAAGCAGCTCTCAAGGAAACTCAGTTTTCACACTCTATGCTTAGTGCCCTTTGAGTACCTAGGACTGAAATGAAGCTTGGTGAGCATCCCACACAAACGAATGCTCCACATGCGGGTTTCACATGCCACCAACTCCACATTCTCACGCAACTTCAGCGCCACAGCCATTTTCAGATAGCCCTCAATGCAAAGGCTCTAGACGCAAATATTGGTGTGAGAGCTAATTCAATCAAGGAAACACTGCATGTTGGTGAAGGGCATATTGAAGAAGGATCAGCCGAGTGGTTCTTGTGGGAGAACAACTCCATTTGGCTCACTAACTTCACACACTATCAGGCTTCCAAGCAGCTCTCAAGGAAACTCAGTTTTCACACTCTATGCTTAGTGCCCTTTGAGTGCATTATCTAGGAATGAACCTGGTAGAGCATCCCACACAAACGAATGCTCCACATGCGGGTTTCACATGCCACCAACTCCACATTCTCACGCAACTTCAGCGCCACAGCCGTTTTCAGATAGCCCTCAATGCAAAGGCTCTAGACGCAAATATTGGTGTGAGAGCTAATTCAATCAAGGAAACACGGCATGTTGGTGAAGGGCATATTGAAGAAGGATCAGCCGAGTGGTTCTTGTGGGAGAACAACTCCATTTGGCTCACTAACTTCACACACCATCAGGCTTCCAAGCAGCTCTCAAGGAAACTCAGTTTTCACACTCTATGCTTAGTGCCCTTTGAGTGCCTAGGACTGAAATGAAGCTTGGTGAGCATCCCACACAAACGAATGCTCCACGTGCGGGTTTCACATGCCACCAACTCCACATTCTCACGCAACTTCAGGGCCACAGCCGTTTTCAGATAGCCCTCAATGCAAAGGCTCTAGATGCAAATATTGGTGTGAGAGCTAATTCAATCAAGGAAACACTGCATGTTGGTGAAGGGCATATTGAAGAAGGATCAGCCGAGTGGTTCTTGTGGGACAACAACACCATTTGGCTCACAAACTTCACACACCATCAGGCTTCCAATCAGCTCTCAAAGAAACTCAGTTTTCACACTCTATGCTTAGTGCCCTTTGAGTGCATTATCTAGGAATAAGCCTGGTAGAGCATCCCACACAAATGAATGCTTTACATGCGGGTTTCACATGCCACCAACTCCACATTCACAGGCAACTTCAGCGCCACAGCCGTTTTCAGATAGCCCTCAATGCAAAGGCTCTAGACGCAAATATTGGTGTGAGAGCTAATTCAATCAAGGAAACACTGCATGTTGGTGAAGGGCATATTGAAGAAGGATCAACAAAGTGGTTCTTGTGGGAGAACAACTCCATTTGGCTCACTAACTTCACACACCATCAGGCTTCCAAGCAGCTCTCAAGGAAACTCAGTTTTCACACTCTATGCTTAGTGCCCTTTGAGAACCTAGGACTGAAATGAAGCTTGGTGAGCATCCCACACAAACGAATGCTCCACATGCGGGTTTCACATGCCACCAACTCCACATTGACAGGCAACTTCAGCGCCACAGCCGTTTTCAGATAGCCCTCAATGCAAAGGCTCTAGACGCAAATATTGGTGTGAGAGCTAATTCAATCAAGGAAACACTGCATGTTGGTGAAGGGCATATTGAAGAAGGATCAGCCGAGTGGTTCTTGTGGGAGAACAACTGATTTGGCTCACTAACTTCACACACCATCAGGCTTCCAAGCAGCTCTCAAGGAAACTCAGTTTTCACACTCTATGCTTAGTGCCTTTTGAGTGCATTATCTAGGAATGAACCTGGTAGAGCATCCCACACAAACGAATGCTCCACATGCGGGTTTCACATGCCACCAACTCCACATTCTCACGCAACTTCAGCGCCACAGCCGTTTTCAGATAGCCCTCAATGCAAAGGCTCTAGACGCAAATATTGGTGTGAGAGCTAATTCAATCAAGGAAACACTGCATGTTGGTGAAGGGCATATTGAAGAAGGATCAGCCGAGTGGTTCTTGTGGGAGAACAACTCCATTTGGCTCACTAACTTCACACACCATCAGGCTTCCAAGCAGCTCTCAAGGAAACTCAGTTTTCACACTCTATGCTTAGTGCCCTTTGAGTGCATTATCTAGGAATGAACCTGGTAGAGCATCCCACACAAACGAATGCTCCACATGCGGGTTTCACATGCCACCAACTCCACATTCTCACGCAACTTCAGCGCTACAGCCGTTTTCAGATAGCCCTCAATGCAAAGGCTCTAGACGCAAATATTGGTGTGAGAGCTAATTCAATCAAGGAAACACTGCATGTTGGTGAAGGGCATATTGAAGAAGGATCTGCCGAGTGGTTCTTGTGGGAGAACAACTCCATTTGGCTCACTAACTTCACACACCATCAGGCTTCCAAGCAGCTCTCAAGGAAACTCAGTTTTCACACTCTATGCTTAGTGCCCTTTGAGTACCTAGGACTGAAATGAAGCTTGGTGAGCATCCCACACAAACGAATGCTCCACATGCGGGTTTCACATGCCACCAACACCACATTCACAGGCAACTTCAGCGCCACAGCCGTTTTCAGATAGCCCTCAATGCAAAGGCTCTAGACGCAAATATTGGTGTGAGAGCTAATTCAATCTAGGAAACACTGCATGTTGGTGAAGGGCATATTGAAGAAGGATCAGCCGAGTGGTTCTTGTGGGAGAACAACTCCATTTGGCTCACTAACTTCACACACCATCAGGCTTCCAAGCAGCTCTCAAGGAAACTCAGTTTTCACACTCTATGCTTAGTGCCCTTTGAGTACCTAGGACTGAAATGAAGCTTGGTGAGCATCCCACACAAACGAATGCTCCACATGCGGGTTTCACATGCCACCAACTCCACATTCACAGACAACTTCAGCGCCACAGCCGTTTTCAGATAGCCCTCAATGCAAAGGCTCTAGACGCAAATATTTGTGTGAGAGCTAATTCAATCAAGAAAACACTGCATGTTGGTGAAGGGCATATTGAGGAAGCATCAGCCGAGTGGTTCTTGTGGGAGAACAACTCCATTTGGCTCACTAACTTCACACACCATCAGGCTTCCAAGCAGCTCTCAAGGAAACTCAGTTTTCACACTCTATGCCTAGTGCCCTTTGAGTGCATTATCGAGGAATGAACCTGGTAGAGCATCCCACACAAACGAATGCTCCACATGCGGGTTTCACATGCCACCACTCCACATTCTCACGCAAATTCAGCGCCACAGCCATTTTCAGATAGCCCTCAATGCAAAGGCTCTAGACGCAAATATTGGTGTGAGAGCTAATTCAATCAAGGAAACACTGCATGTTGGTGAAGGGCATATTGAAGAAGGATCAGCCGAGTGGTTCTTGTGGGAGAACAACTCCATTTGGCTCACTAACTTCACACACCATCAGGCTTCCAAGCAGCTCTCAAGGAAACTCAGTTTTCACACTCTATGCTTAGTGCCTTTTGAGTGCATTATCTAGGAATGAACCTGGTAGAGCATCCCACACAAACGAATGCTCCACATGCGGGTTTCACATGCCACCAACTCCACATTCTCACGCAACTTCAGCGCCACAGCCGTTTTCAGATAGCCTTCAATGCAAAGGCTCTAGACGCAAATATTGGTGTGAGAGCTAATTCAATCAAGGAAAAACTGCATGTTGGTGAAGGGCATATTGAAGAAGGATCAGCCGAGTGGTTCTTGTGGGAGAACAACTCCATTTGGCTCACTAACTTCACACACCATCTGGCTTCCAAGCAGCTCTCAAGGAAACTCAGTTTTCACACTCTATGCTTAGTGCCCTTTGAGTGCATTATCTAGGAATGAACCTGGTAGAGCATCCCACACAAACGAATGCTCCACATGCGGGTTTCACATGCCACCAACTCCACATTCTCACGCAACTTCAGCGCCACAGCCGTTTTCAGATAGCCCTCAATGCAAAGGCTCTAGACGCAAATATTGGTGTGAGAGCTAATACAATCAAGGAAACACTGCATGTTGGTGAAGGGCATATTGAAGAAGGATCAGCCGAGTGGTTCTTGTGGGAGAACAACTCCATTTGGCTCAAAAACTTCACACACCATCAGGCTTCCAACCAGCTCTCAAGGAAACGCAGTTTTCACATTCTATGCTTAGTGCCCTTTGAGTGCATTATCTAGGAATGAACCTGGTAGAGCATCCCACACAAACGAATGCGCCACATGCGGGTTTCACATGCCACCAACTCCACATTCACAGGCAACTTCAGCGCTACAGCCGTTTTCAGATAGCCCTCAATGCAAAGGCTCTAGACGCAAATATTGGTGTGAGAGCTAATTCAATCAAGGAAACACTGCATGTTGGTGAAGGGCATATTGAAGAAGGATCAGCCGAGTGGTTCTTGTGGGAGAACAACTCCATTTGGCTCACTAACTTCACACACCATCAGGCTTCCAAGCAGCTCTCAAGGAAACTCAGTTTTCACACTCTATGCTTAGTGCCTTTTGAGTGCATTATCTAGGAATGAACCTGGTAGAGCATCCCACACAAACGAATGCTCCACATGCGGGTTTCACATGCCACCAACTCCACATTCTCACGCAACTTCAGCGCCACAGCCGTTTTCAGATAGCCCTCAATGCAAAGGCTCTAGACGCAAATATTGGTGTGAGAACTAATTCAATCAAGGAAACACTGCATGTTGGTGAAGGGCATATTGAAGAAGGATCAGCCGAGTGGTTCTTGTGGGAGAACAACTCCATTTGGCTCACTAACTTCACACACCATCAGGCTTCCAAGCAGCTCTCAAGGAAACTCAGTTTTCACACTCTATGCTTAGTGCCCTTGAGTACCTAGGACTGAAATGAAGCTTGGTGAGCATCCCACACAAACGAATGCTCCACATGCGGGTTTCACATGCCACCAACACCACATTCACAGGCAACTTCAGCGCCACAGCCGTTTTCAGATAGCCCTCAATGCAAAGGCTCTAGACGCAAATATTTGTGTGAGAGCTAATTCAATCAAGGAAACACTGCATGTTGGTGAAGGGCATATTGAAGAAGGATCAGCCGAGTGGTTCTTGTGGGAGAACAACTCCATTTGGCTCACTAACTTCACACACCATCAGGCTTCCAAGCAGCTCTCAAGGAAACTCAGTTTTCACACTCTATGCTTAGTGCCCTTTGAGTGCATTATCTAGGAATGAACCTGGTAGAGCATCCCACACAAACGAATGCTCCACATGCGGGTTTCACATGCCACCAACTCCACATTCTCACGCAACTTCAGCGCCACAGCCGTTTTCAGATAGCCCTCAATGCAAAGGCTCTAAACGCAAATATTGGTGTGAGAGCTAATTCAATCAAGGAAACACTGCATGTTGGTGAAGGGCATATTGAAGAAGGATCAGCCGAGTGGTTCTTGTGGGAGAACAACTCCATTTGGCTCACTAACTTCACACACCATCAGGCTTCCAAGCAGCTCTCAAGGAAACTCAGTTTTCACACTCTATGCTTAGTGCCCTTTGAGTGCATTATCTAGGAATGAACCTGGTAGAGCATTCCACACAAACGAATGCGCCACATGCGGGTTTCACATGCCACCAACTCCACATTGACAGGCAACTTCAGCGCCACAGCCGTTTTCAGATAGCCCTCAATGCAAAGGCTCTAGACGCAAATATTGGTGTGAGAGCTAATTCAATCAAGGAAACACTGCATGTTGGTGAAGGGCATATTGAAGAAGGATCAGCCGAGTGGTTCTTGTGGGAGAACAACTCCATTTGGCTCACTAACTTCACACACCATCAGGCTTCAAAGCAGCTCTCAAGGAAACTCAGTTTTCACACTCTATGCTTATTGCCCTTTGAGTGCATTATCTAGGAATGAACCTGGTAGAGCATCCCACACAAACGAATGCTCCACATGCGGGTTTCACATGCCACCAACTCCACATTTTCACGCAACTTCAGCGCCACAGCCGTTTTCAGATAGCCCTCAATGCAAAGGCTCTAGACGCAAATATTGGTGTGAGAGCTAATTCAATCAAGGAAACACTGCATGTTGGTGAAGGGCATATTGAAGAAGGATCAGCCGAGTGGTTCTTGTGGGAGAACAACTCCATTTGGCTCACTAACTTCACACACCATCAGGCTTCCAAGCAGCTCTCAAGGAAACTCAGTTTTCACACTCTATGCTTAGTGCCCTTTGAGTGCATTATCTAGGAATGAACCTGGTAGAGCATCCCACACAAACGAATGCTCCACATGCGGGTTTCACATGCCACCAACTCCACATTCTCACGCAACTTCAGCGCCACAGCCGTTTTCAGATAGCCCTCAATGCAAAGGCTCTAGACGCAAATATTGGTGTGAGAGCTAATTCAATCAAGGAAACACTGCATATTGCTGAAGGGCATATTGAAGAAGCATCAGCCGAGTGGTTCTTGTGGGAGAACAACTCCATTTGGCTCACTAACTTCACACACTATCAGGCTTCCAAGCAGCTCTCAAGGAAACTCAGTTTTCACACTCTATGCTTAGTGCCCTTTGAGTACCTAGGACTGAAATGAAGCTTGTTGAGCATCCCACACAAACGAATGCTCCACATGCGGGTTTCACATGCCACCAACACCACATTCACAGGCAACTTCAGCGCCACAGCCGTTTTCAGATAGCCCTCAATGCAAAGGCTCTAGACGCAAATATTGGTGTGAGAGCTAATTCAATCAAGGAAACACTGCATGTTGGTGAAGGGCATATTGAAGAAGGATCGGAACTGTGGTTCTTGTGGGAGAACAACTCCATTTGGCTCACTAACTTCACACACCATCAGGCTTCCAAGCAGCTCTCAAGGAAACTCAGTTTTCACACTCTATGCTTAGTGCCCTTTGAGTGCATTATCTAGGAATGAACCTGGTAGAGCATCCCACACAAACGAATGCTCCACATGCGGGTTTCACATGCCACCAACTCCACATTCACAGGCAACTTCAGCGCCACAGCCGTTTTCAGATAGCCCTCAATGCAAAGGCTCTAGACGCAAATATTGGTGTGAGAGCTAGTTCAATCAAGGAAACACTGCATGTTGCTGAAGGGCATATTGAAGAAGGATCAGCCGAGTGGTTCTTGTGGGAGAACAACTCCATTTGGCTCACTAACATCACACACCATCAGGCTTCCAAGCAGCTCTCAAGGAAACTCAGTTTTCACACTCTATGCCTAGTGCCCTTTGAGTACCTAGGACTGAAATGAAGCTTGGTGAGCATCCCACACAAACGAATGCTCCACATGCGGGTTTCACATGCCACCAACTCCACATTCTCACGTAAACTTCAGCGCCACAGCCGTTTTCAGATAGCCCTCAATGCAAAGGCTCTAGATGCAAATATTTGTGTGAGAGTTAATTCAATCAAGGAAATACTGCATGTTGGTGAAGGGCATATTGAAGAAGGATCAGCCGAGTGGTTCTTGTGGGAGAACAACTCCATTTGGCTCACTAACTTCACACACCATCAGGCTTCCAAGCAGCTCTCAAGGAATCTCAGTTTTCACACTCTATGCTTAGTGCCCTTTGAGTGCATTATCTAGGAATGAACCTGGTAGAGCATCCCACACAAACGAATGCTCCACATGCGGGTTTCACATGCCACCAACTCCACATTCTCACGCAACTTCAGCGCCACAGCTGTTTTCAGATAGCCCTCAATGCAAAGGCTCTAGACACAAATATTGGTGTGAGAGCTAATACAATCAAGGAAACACTGCATGTTGGTGAAGGGCATATTGAAGAAGGATCAGCCGAGTGGTTCTTGTGGGAGAACAACTCCATTTGGCTCACTAACTTCACACACCATCAGGCTTCCAAGCAGCTCTCAAGGAAACTCAGTTTTCACACTCTATGCTTATTGCCCTTTGAGTGCATTATCTAGGAATGAACCTGGTAGAGCATCCCACACAAACGAATGCTCCACATGCGGGTTTCACATGCCACCAACTCCACATTTTCACGCAACTTCAGCGCCACAGCCGTTTTCAGATAGCCCTCAATGCAAAGGCTCTAGACGCAAATATTGGTGTGAGAGCTAATTCAATCAAGGAAACACTGCATGTTGGTGAAGGGCATATTGAAGAAGGATCAGCCGAGTGGTTCTGGTGGGAGAACAACTCCATTTGGCTCACTAACTTCACACACCATCAGGCTTCCAAGCAGCTCTCAAGGAAACTCAGTTTTCACACTCTATGCTTAGTGCCCTTTGAGTGCATTATCTAGGAATGAACCTGGTAGAGCATCCCACACAAACGAATGCTCCACATGCGGGTTTCACATGCCACCAACTCCACATTCTCACGCAACTTCAGCGCCACAGCCGTTTTCAGATAGCCCTCAATGCAAAGGCTCTAGACGCAAATATTGGTGTGAGAGCTAATTCAATCAAGGAAACACTGCATGTTGCTGAAGGGCATATTGAAGAAGCATCAGCCGAGTGGTTCTTGTGGGAGAACAACTCCATTTGGCTCACTAACTTCACACACTATCAGGCTTCCAAGCAGCTCTCAAGGAAACTCAGTTTTCACACTCTATGCTTAGTGCCCTTTGAGTACCTAGGACTGAAATGAAGCTTGTTCAGCATCCCACACAAACGAATGCTCCACATGCGGGTTTCACATGCCACCAACACCACATTCACAGGCAACTTCAGCGCCACAGCCGTTTTCAGATAGCCCTCAATGCAAAGGCTCTAGACGCAAATATTGGTTTGAGAGCTAATTCAATCAAGGAAACACTGCATGTTGGTGAAGGGCATATTGAAGAAGGATCAGCCGAGTGGTTCTTGTGGGAGAACAACTCCATTTGGCTCACTAACTTCACACACCATCAGGCTTCCAAGCAGCTCTCAAGGAAACTCAGTTTTCACACTCTATGCTTAGTGCCCTTTGAGTGCATTATCTAGGAATGAACCTGGTAGAGCATCCCACACAAACGAATGCTCCACATGCGGGTTTCACATGCCACCAACTCCACATTCTCACGCAACTTCAGCGCCACAGCCGTTTTCAGATAGCCCTCAATGCAAAGGCTCTAGACGCAAATATTGGTGTGAGAGCTAATTCAATCAAGGAAACACTGCATGTTGGTGAAGGGCATATTGAAGAAGGATCAGCCGAGTGGTTCTTGTGGGAGAACAACTCCATTTGGCTCACTAACTTCACACATCATCAGGCTTCCAAGCAGCTCTCAAGGAAACTCAGTTTTCACACTCTATGCTTAGTGCCCTTTGAGTGCATTATCTTGGAATGAACCTGGTAGAGCATCCCACACAAACGAATGCTCCACATGCGGGTTTCACATGCCACCAACACCACATTCACAGGCAACTTCAGCGCCACAGCCGTTTTCAGATAGCCCTCAATGCAAAGGCTCTAGACGCAAATATTGGTGTGAGAGCTAATTCAATCAAGGAAACACTTCATGTTGGTGAAGGGCATATTGAAGAAGGATCAGCCGAGTGGTTCTTGTGGGAGAACAACTCCATTTGGCTCACTAACTTCACACACCATCAGGCTTCCAAGCAGCTCTCAAGGAAACTCAGTTTTCACACTCTATGCTTAGTGCCCTTTGAGTACCTAGGACTGAAATGAAGCTTGGTGAGCATCCCACACAAACGAATGCGCCACATGCGGGTTTCACATGCCACCAACTCCACATTCACAGGCAACTTTAGCGCTACAGCCGTTTTCAGATAGCCCTCAATGCAAAGGCTCTAGACGCAAATATTGGTGTGAGAGCTAATTCAATCAAGGAAACACTGCATGTTGGTGAAGGGCATATTGAAGAAGGATTGGAACTGTGGTTCTTGTGGGAGAACAACTCCATTTGGCTCACTAACTTCACACACCATCAGGCTTCCAAGCAGCTCTCAAGGAAACTCAGTTTTCACACTCTATGCTTAGTGCCCTTTGAGTGCATTATCTAGGAATGAACCTGGTAGAGCATCCCACACAAACGAATGCTCCACATGCGGGTTTCACATGCCACCAACTCCACATTCACAGGCAACTTCAGCGCCACAGCCGTTTTCAGATAGCCCTCAATGCAAAGGCTCTAGACGCAAATATTGGTGTGAGAGCTAATTCAATCAAGGAAACACTGCATGTTGGTGAAGGGCATATTGAAGAAGGATCAGCCGAGTGGTTCTTGTGGGAGAACAACTCCATTTGGCTCACTAACTTCACACACCATCAGGCTTCCAAGCAGCTCTCAAGGAAACTCAGTTTTCACACTCTATGCTTAGTGCCCTTTGAGTGCATTATCTTGGAATGAACCTGGTAGAGCATCCCACACAAACGAATGCTCCACATGCGGGTTTCACATGCCACCAACACCACATTCTCACGCAACTTCAGCGCCACAGCCGTTTTCAGATACCCCTCAATGCAAAGGCTCTAGACGCAAATATTGGTGTGAGAGCTAGTTCAATCAAGGAAACACTGCATGTTGGTGAAGGGCATATTGAAGAAGGATCAGCCGAGTGGTTCTTGTGGGAGAACAACTCCATTTGGCTCACTAACTTCACACACCATCAGGCTTCCAAGCAGCTCTCAAGGAAACTCAGTTTTAACACTCTATGCTTAGTGCCCTTTGAGTGCATTATCTAGGAATGAACCTGGTAGAGCATCCCACACAAACGAATGCTCCACATGCGGGTTTCACATGCCACCAACTCCACATTCTCACGCAACTTCAGCGCCACAGCTGTTTTCAGATAGCCCTCAATGCAAAGGCTCTAGACACAAATATTGGTGTGAGAGCTAATACAATCAAGGAAACACTGCATGTTGGTGAAGGGCATATTGAAGAAGGATCAGCCGAGTGGTTCTTGTGGGAGAACAACTCCATTTGGCTCACTAACTTCACACACCATCAGGCTTCCAAGCAGCTCTCAAGGAAACTCAGTTTTCACACTCTATGCTTAGTGCCCTTTGAGTGCATTATCTAGGAATGAACCTGGTAGAGCATCCCACACAAACGAATGCTCCACATGCGGGTTTCACATGCCACCAACTCCACATTCACAGGCAACTTCAGCGCTACAGCCGTTTTCAGATAGCCCTCAATGCAAAGGCTCTAGACGCAAATATTGGTGTGAGAGCTAATTCAATCAAGGAAACACTGCATGTTGGTGAAGGGCATATTGAAGAAGGATCAGCCAAGTGGTTCTTGTGGGAGAACAACTCCATTTGGCTCACTAACTTCACACACCATCAGGCTTCCAAGCAGCTCTCAAGGAAACTCAGTTTTCACACTCTATGCTTAGTGCCCTTTGAGTACCTAGGACTGAAATGAAGCTTGGTGAGCATCCCACACAAACGAATGCTCCACATGCGGGTTTCACATGCCACCAACTCCACATTCTCACGCAACTTCAGCGCCACAGCCATTTTCAGATAGCCCTCAATGCAAAGGCTCTAGACGCAAATATTGGTGTGAGAGCTAATTCAATCAAGGAAACACTGCATGTTGGTGAAGGGCATATTGAAGAAGGATCAGCCGAGTGGTTCTTCTGGGAGAACAACTCCATTTGGCTCACTAACTTCACACACCATCAGGCTTCCAAGCAGCTCTCAAGGAAACTCAGTTTTCACACTCTATGCTTAGTGCCCTTTGAGTGCATTATCTAGGAATGACCTGGTAGAGCATCCCACACAAACGAATGCTCCACATGCGGGTTTCACATGCCACCAACTCCACATTCACAGGCAACTTCAGCGCCACAGCCGTTTTCAGATAGCCCTCAATGCAAAGGCTCTAGACGCAAATATTGGTGTGAGAGCTAATTCAATCAAGGAAACACTGCATGTTGGTGAAGGGCATATTGAAGAAGGATCAGCCGAGTGGTTCTTGTGGGAGAACAACTCCATAAGGCTCTCTAACTTCACACACCATCAGGCTTCCAAGCAGCTCTCAAGGAAACTCAGTTTTCACACTCTATGCTTAGTGCCCTTTGAGTGCCTAGGACTGAAATGAAGCTTGGTGAGCATCCCACACAAACGAATGCTCGACATGTGGGTTTCACATGCCACCAACTCCACATTCTCACGCAACTTCAGCGCCACAGCTGTTTTCAGATAGCCCTCAATGCAAAGACTCTAGATGCAAATATTGGTGTGAGAGCTAATTCAATCAAGGAAACACTGCATGTTGGTGAAGGGCATATTGAAGAAGGATCAGCCGAGTGGTTCTTGTGGGACAACAACACCATTTGGCTCACAAACTTCACACACCATCAGGCTTCCAATCAGCTCTCAAAGAAACTCAGTTTTCACACTCTATGCTTAGTGCCCTTTGAGTGCATTATCTAGGAATGAACCTGGTAGAGCATCCCACACAAATGAATGCTTTACATGCGGGTTTCACATGCCAGCAACTCCACATTCACAGGCAACTTCAGCGTCACAGCCGTTTTCAGATAGCCCTCAATGCAAAGGCTCTAGACACAAATATTGGTGTCAGAGCTAATTCAATCAAGGAAACACTGCATGTTGGTGAAGGGCATATTGAAGAAGGATCGGAACTGTGGTTCTTGTGGGAGAACAACTCCATTTGGCTCACTAACTTCACACACCATCAGGCTTCCAAGCAGCTCTCAAGGAAACTCAGTTTTCACACTCTATGCTTAGTGCCCTTTGAGAACCTAGGACTGAAATGAAGCTTGGTGAGCATCCCACACAAACGAATGCTCCACATGCGGGTTTCACATGCCACCAACTCCACATTGACAGGCAACTTCAGCGCCACAGCCGTTTTCAGATTGCCCTCAATGCAAAGGCTCTAGACGCAAATATTTGTGTGAGAGCTAATTCAATCAAGAAAACAGTGCATGTTGGTGAAGGGCATATTGAAGAAGGATCAGCCGAGTGGTTCTTGTGGGAGAACAACTGATTTGGCTCACTAACTTCACACACCATCAGGCTTCCAAGCAGCTCTCAAGGAAACTCAGTTTTCACACTCTATGCTTAGTGCCTTTTGAGTGCATTATCTAGGAATGAACCTGGTAGAGCATCCCACACAAACGAATGCTCCACATGCGGGTTTCACATGCCACCAACTCCACATTCTCACGCAACTTCAGCGCCACAGCCGTTTTCAGATAGCCCTCAATGCAAAGGCTCTAGACGCAAATATTGGTGTGAGAGCTAATTCAATCAAGGAAACACTGCATGTTGGTGAAGGGCATATTGAAGAAGGATCAGCCGAGTGGTTCTTGTGGGAGAACAACTCCATTTGGCTCACTAACTTCACACACCATCAGGCTTCCAAGCAGCTCTCAAGGAAACTCAGTTTTCACACTCTATGCTTAGTGCCCTTTGAGTGCATTATCTAGGAATGAACCTGGTAGAGCATCCCACACAAACGAATGCTCCACATGCGGGTTTCACATGCCACCAACTCCACATTCTCACGCAACTTCAGCGCTACAGCCGTTTTCAGATAGCCCTCAATGCAAAGGCTCTAGACGCAAATATTGGTGTGAGAGCTAATTCAATCAAGGAAACACTGCATGTTGGTGAAGGGCATATTGAAGAAGGATCAGCCGAGTGGTTCTTGTGGGAGAACAACTCCATTTGGCTCACTAACTTCACACACCATCAGGCTTCCAAGCAGCTCTCAAGGAAACTCAGTTTTCACACTCTATGCTTAGTGCCCTTTGAGTGCATTATCTAGGAATGAACCTGGTAGAGCATCCCACACAAACGAATGCTCCACATGCGGGTTTCACATGCCACCAACTCCACATTGACAGGCAACTTCAGCGCCACAGACGTTTTCAGATAGCCCTCAATGCAAAGGCTCTAGACGCAAATATTGGTGTGAGAGCTAATTCAATCAAGGAAACACTGCATGTTGGTGAAGGGCATATTGAAGAAGGATCAGCCGAGTGGTTCTTGTGGGAGAACAACTCCATTTAGCTCACTAACTTCACACACCATCAGGCTTCCAAGCAGCTCTCAAGGAAACTCAGTTTTCACACTCTATGCTTAGTGCCCTTTGAGTAGCTAGGACTGAAATGAAGCCTGGTGAGCATCCCACACAAACGAATGCTCCACATGCGGGTTTCACATGCCACCAACACCACATTCACAGGCAACTTCAGCGCCACAGCCGTTTTCAGATAGCCCTCAATGCAAAGGCTCTAGATGCAAATATTGGTGTGAGAGCTAATTCAATCAAGGAAACACTGCATGTTGGTGAAGGGCATATTGAAGAAGGATCAGCCGAGTGGTTCTTGTGGGAGAACAACTCCATTTGGCTCACTAACTTCACACACCATCAGGCTTCCAAGCAGCTCTCAAGGAAACTCAGTTTTCACACTCTATGCTTAGTGCCCTTTGAGTGCATTATCTAGGAATGAACCTGGTAGAGCATCCCACACAAACGAATGCTCCACATGCGGGTTTCACATGCCACCAACTCCACATTCTCACGCAACTTCAGCGCCACAGCCGTTTTCAGATAGCCCTCAATGCAAAGGCTCTAGACGCAAATATTGGTGTGAGAGCTAATACAATCAAGGAAACACTGCATGTTGGTGAAGGGCATATTGAAGAAGGATCAGCCGAGTGGTTCTTGTGGGAGAACAACTGCATTTGGCTCAAAAACTTCACACACCATCAGGCTTCCAACCAGCTCTCAAGCAAACGCAGTTTTCACACTCTATGCTTAGTGCCCTTTGAGTGCATTATCTAGGAATGAACCTGGTAGAGCATCCCACACAAACGAATGCGCCACATGCGGGTTTCACATGCCACCAACTCCACATTCACAGGCAACTTCAGCGCTACAGCCGTTTTCAGATAGCCCTCAATGCAAAGGCTCTAGACGCAAATATTGGTGTGAGAGGTAATTCAATCAAGGAAACACTGCATGTTGGTGAAGGGCATATTGAAGAAGGATCAGCCGAGTGGTTCTTGTGGGAGAACAACTCCATTTGGCTCACTAACTTCACACACCATCAGGCTTCCAAGCAGCTCTCAAGGAAACTCAGTTTTCACACTCTATGCTTAGTGCCCTTTGAGTGCCTAGGACTGAAATGAAGCTTGGTGAGCATCCCACACAAACGAATGCTCGACATGTGGGTTTCACATGCCACCAACTCCACATTCTCACGCAACTTCAGCGCCACAGCTGTTTTCAGATAGCCCTCAATGCAAAGGCTCTAGATGCAAATATTGGTGTGAGAGCTAATTCAATCAAGGAAACACTGCATGTTGGTGAAGGGCATATTGAAGAAGGATCAGCCGAGTGGTTCTTGTGGGACAACAACACCATTTGGCTCACAAACTTCACACACCATCAGGCTTCCAATCAGCTCTCAAAGAAACTCAGTTTTCACACTCTATGCTTAGTGCCCTTTGAGTGCATTATCTAGGAATGAACCTGGTAGAGCATCCCACACAAATGAATGCTTTACATGCGGGTTTCACATGCCAGCAACTCCACATTCACAGGCAACTTCAGCGTCACAGCCGTTTTCAGATAGCCCTCAATGCAAAGGCTCTAGACACAAATATTGGTGTCAGAGCTAATTCAATCAAGGAAACACTGCATGTTGGTGAAGGGCATATTGAAGAAGGATCGGAACTGTGGTTCTTGTGGGAGAACAACTCCATTTGGCTCACTAACTTCACACACCATCAGGCTTCCAAGCAGCTCTCAAGGAAACTCAGTTTTCACACTCTATGCTTAGTGCCCTTTGAGAACCTAGGACTGAAATGAAGCTTGGTGAGCATCCCACACAAACGAATGCTCCACATGCGGGTTTCACATGCCACCAACTCCACATTGACAGGCAACTTCAGCGCCACAGCCGTTTTCAGATTGCCCTCAATGCAAAGGCTCTAGACGCAAATATTTGTGTGAGAGCTAATTCAATCAAGAAAACAGTGCATGTTGGTGAAGGGCATATTGAAGAAGGATCAGCCGAGTGGTTCTTGTGGGAGAACAACTGATTTGGCTCACTAACTTCACACACCATCAGGCTTCCAAGCAGCTCTCAAGGAAACTCAGTTTTCACACTCTATGCTTAGTGCCTTTTGAGTGCATTATCTAGGAATGAACCTGGTAGAGCATCCCACACAAACGAATGCTCCACATGCGGGTTTCACATGCCACCAACTCCACATTCTCACGCA
Organism: Ochotona princeps; assembly: GCF_030435755.1. Taxonomy (NCBI): domain Eukaryota; kingdom Metazoa; phylum Chordata; class Mammalia; order Lagomorpha; family Ochotonidae; genus Ochotona; species Ochotona princeps. The sequence continues at coordinate 6,066 of NW_026699333.1, read as the reverse complement.
ACTTCAGCGCCACAGCCGTTTTCAGATAGCCCTCAATGCAAAGGCTCTAGACGCAAATATTGGTGTGAGAGCTAATTCAATCAAGGAAACACTGCATGTTGGTGAAGGGCATATTGAAGAAGGATCAGCCGAGTGGTTCTTGTGGGAGAACAACTCCATTTGGCTCACTAACTTCACACACCATCAGGCTTCCAAGCAGCTCTCAAGGAAACTCAGTTTTCACACTCTATGCTTAGTGCCCTTTGAGTGCATTATCTAGGAATGAACCTGGTAGAGCATCCCACACAAACGAATGCTCCACATGCGGGTTTCACATGCCACCAACTCCACATTCTCACGCAACTTCAGCGCTACAGCCGTTTTCAGATAGCCCTCAATGCAAAGGCTCTAGACGCAAATATTGGTGTGAGAGCTAATTCAATCAAGGAAACACTGCATGTTGGTGAAGGGCATATTGAAGAAGGATCAGCCGAGTGGTTCTTGTGGGAGAACAACTCCATTTGGCTCACTAACTTCACACACCATCAGGCTTCCAAGCAGCTCTCAAGGAAACTCAGTTTTCACACTCTATGCTTAGTGCCCTTTGAGTGCATTATCTAGGAATGAACCTGGTAGAGCATCCCACACAAACGAATGCTCCACATGCGGGTTTCACATGCCACCAACTCCACATTGACAGGCAACTTCAGCGCCACAGACGTTTTCAGATAGCCCTCAATGCAAAGGCTCTAGACGCAAATATTGGTGTGAGAGCTAATTCAATCAAGGAAACACTGCATGTTGGTGAAGGGCATATTGAAGAAGGATCAGCCGAGTGGTTCTTGTGGGAGAACAACTCCATTTAGCTCACTAACTTCACACACCATCAGGCTTCCAAGCAGCTCTCAAGGAAACTCAGTTTTCACACTCTATGCTTAGTGCCCTTTGAGTAGCTAGGACTGAAATGAAGCCTGGTGAGCATCCCACACAAACGAATGCTCCACATGCGGGTTTCACATGCCACCAACACCACATTCACAGGCAACTTCAGCGCCACAGCCGTTTTCAGATAGCCCTCAATGCAAAGGCTCTAGATGCAAATATTGGTGTGAGAGCTAATTCAATCAAGGAAACACTGCATGTTGGTGAAGGGCATATTGAAGAAGGATCAGCCGAGTGGTTCTTGTGGGAGAACAAGTGTATTTGGCTCACTAACTTCACACACCATCAGGCTTCCAAGCAGCTCTCAAGGAAACTCAGTTTTCACACTCTATGCTTAGTGCCCTTTGAGTGCATTATCTAGGAATGAACCTGGTAGAGCATCCCACACAAACGAATGCTCCACATGCGGGTTTCACATGCCACCAACTCCACATTCTCACGCAACTTCAGCGCCACAGCCGTTTTCAGATAGCCCTCAATGCAAAGGCTCTAGACGCAAATATTGGTGTGAGAGCTAATACAATCAAGGAAACACTGCATGTTGGTGAAGGGCATATTGAAGAAGGATCAGCCGAGTGGTTCTTGTGGGAGAACAACTGCATTTGGCTCAAAAACTTCACACACCATCAGGCTTCCAACCAGCTCTCAAGCAAACGCAGTTTTCACACTCTATGCTTAGTGCCCTTTGAGTGCATTATCTAGGAATGAACCTGGTAGAGCATCCCACACAAACGAATGCGCCACATGCGGGTTTCACATGCCACCAACTCCACATTCACAGGCAACTTCAGCGCTACAGCCGTTTTCAGATAGCCCTCAATGCAAAGGCTCTAGACGCAAATATTGGTGTGAGAGGTAATTCAATCAAGGAAACACTGCATGTTGGTGAAGGGCATATTGAAGAAGGATCAGCCGAGTGGTTCTTGTGGGAGAACAACTCCATTTGGCTCACTAACTTCACACACCATCAGGCTTCCAAGCAGCTCTCAAGGAAACTCAGTTTTCACACTCTATGCTTAGTGCCTTTTGAGTGCATTATCTAGGAATGAACCTGGTAGAGCATCCCACACAAACGAATGCTCCACATGCGGGTTTCACATGCCACCAACTCCACATTCTCACGCAACTTCAGCGCCACAGCCGTTTTCAGATAGCCCTCAATGCAAAAGGTCTCTAGACGCAAATATTGGTGTGAGAGGTAATTCAATCAAGGAAACACTGCATGTTGGTGAAGGGCATATTGAGGAAGCATCAGCCGAGTGGTTCTTGTGGGAGAACAACTCCATTTGGCTCACTAACTTCACACACCATCAGGCTTCCAAGCAGCTCTCAAGTTAACGCAGTTTTCACACTCTATGCTTAGTGCCCTTTGAGTGCATTATCTAGGAATGAACATGCTAGAGCATCCCACACAAACGAATGCTCCACATGCGGGTTTCACATGCCACCAACTCCACATTGACAGGCAACTTCAGCGCCACAGCCGTTTTCAGATAGCCCTCAATGCAAAGGCTCTAGAAGCAAATATTGGTGTGAGAGCTAATTCAATCAAGGAAACACTGCATGTTGGTGAAGGGCATATTGAAGAAGGATCAGCCGAGTGGTTCTTGTGGGAGAACAACTCCATTTGGCTCACTAACTTCACACACCATCAGGCTTAAAAGCAGCTCTCAAGGAAACTCAGTTTTCACACTCTATGCTTAGTGCCCTTTGAGTACCTAGGACTGAAATGAAGCTTGGTGAGCATCCCACACAAACGAATGCTCCACATGCGGGTTTCACATGCCACCAACACCACATTCACAGGCAACTTCAGCGCCACAGCCGTTTTCAGATAGCCCTCAATGCAAAGGCTCTAGACGCAAATATTGGTGTGAGAGCTAATTCAATCAAGGAAACACTGCATGTTGGTGAAGGGCATATTGAAGAAGGATCAGCCGAGTGGTTCTTGTGGGAGAACAACTCCATTTGGCTCACTAACTTCACACACCATCAGGCTTCCAAGCAGCTCTCAAGGAAACTCAGTTTTCACACTCTATGCTTAGTGCCCTTTGAGTGCATTATCTAGGAATGAACCTGGTAGAGCATCCCACACAAACGAATGCTCCACATGCGGGTTTCACATGCCACCAACTCCACATTCTCACGCAACTTCAGCGCCACAGCCGTTTTCAGATAGCCCTCAATGCAAAGGCTCTAGACGCAAATATTGGTGTGAGAGCTAATTCAATCAAGGAAACACTGCATGTTGGTGAAGGGCATATTGAAGAAGGATCAGCCGAGTGGTTCTTGTGGGAGAACAACTCCATTTGGCTCACTAACTTCACACACCATCAGGCTTCCAAGCAGCTCTCAAGGAAACTCAGTTTTCACACTCTAGGCTTAGTGCCCTTTGAGTGCATTATCTAGGAATGAACCTGGTAGAGCATCCCACACAAACGAATGCTCCACATGCGGGTTTCACATGCCACCAACTCCACATTGACAGGCAACTTCAGCGCCACAGCCGTTTTCAGATAGCCCTCAATGCAAAGGCTCTAGACGCAAATATTGGTGTGAGAGCTAATTCAATCAAGGAAACACTGCATGTTGGTGAAGGGCATATTGAAGAAGGATCAGCCGAGTGGTTCTTGTGGGAGAACAACTCCATTTGGCTCACTAACTTCACACACCATCAGGCTTCCAAGCAGCTCTCAAGGAAACTCAGTTTTCACACTCTATGCTTAGTGCCCTTTGAGTGCATTATCGAGGAATGAACCTGGTAGAGCATCCCACACAAACGAATGCTCCACATGCGGGTTTCACATGCCACCACTCCACATTCTCACGCAACTTCAGCGCCACAGCCATTTTCAGATAGCCCTCAATTCAAAGGCTCTAGACACAAATATTGGTGTGAGAGCTAATTCAATCAAGGAAACACTGCATGTTGGTGAAGGGCATATTGAAGAAGGATCAGCCGAGTGGTTCTTGTGGGAGAACAACTCCATTTGGCTCACTAACTTCACACACCATCAGGCTTCCAAGCAGCTCTCAAGGAAACTCAGTTTTCACACTCTATGCTTAGTGCCCTTTGAGTGCATTATCTAGGAATGAACCTGGTAGAGCATCCCACACAAACGAATGCGCCACATGCGGGTTTCACATGCCACCAACTCCACATTCACAGGCAACTTCAGCGCTACAGCCGTTTTCAGATAGCCCTCAATGCAAAGGCTCTAGACGCAAATATTGGTGTGAGAGCTAATTCAATCAAGGAAACACTGCATGTTGGTGAAGGGCATATTGAAGAAGGATCAGCCGAGTGGTTCTTGTGGGAGAACAACTCCATTTGGCTCACTAACTTCACACACCATCAGGCTTCCAAGCAGCTCTCAAGGAAACTCAGTTTTCACACTCTATGCTTAGTGCCTTTTGAGTGCATTATCTAGGAATGAACCTGGTAGAGCATCCCACACAAACGAATGCTCCACATGCGGGTTTCACATGCCACCAACTCCACATTCTCACGCAACTTCAGCGCCACAGCCGTTTTCAGATAGCCCTCAATGCAAAGGCTCTAGACGCAAATATTGGTGTGAGAGCTAATTCAATCAAGGAAACACTGCATGTTGGTGAAGGGCATATTGAAGAAGGATCAGCCGAGTGGTTCTTGTGGGAGAACAACTCCATTTGGCTCACAAACTTCACACACCATCAGGCTTCCAAGCAGCTCTCAAGGAAACTCAGTTTTCACACTCTATGCTTAGTGCCTTTTGAGTGCATTATCTAGGAATGAACCTGGTAGAGCATCCCACACAAACGAATGCTCCACATGCGGGTTTCACATGCCACCAACTCCACATTCTCACGCAACTTCAGCGCCACAGCCGTTTTCAGATAGCCCTCAATGCAAAGGCTCTAGACGCAAATATTGGTGTGAGAGCTAATTCAATCAAGGAAACACTGCATGTTGGTGAAGGGCATATTGAAGAAGGATCGGAACTGTGGTTCTTGTGGGAGAACAACTCCATTTGGCTCACTAACTTCACACACCATCAGGCTTAAAAGCAGCTCTCAAGGAAACTCAGTTTTCACACTCTATGCTTAGTGCCCTTTGAGTACCTAGGACTGAAATGAAGCTTGGTGAGCATCCCACACAAACGAATGCTCCACATGCGGGTTTCACATGCCACCAACACCACATTCACAGGCAACTTCAGCGCCACAGCCGTTTTCAGATAGCCCTCAATGCAAAGGCTCTAGACGCAAATATTGGTGTGAGAGCTAATTCAATCAAGGAAACACTGCATGTTGGTGAAGGGCATATTGAAGAAGGATCAGCCGAGTGGTTCTTGTGGGAGAACAACTCCATTTGGCTCACTAACTTCACACACCATCAGGCTTCCAAGCAGCTCTCAAGGAAACTCAGTTTTCACACTCTATGCTTAGTGCCCTTTGAGTGCATTATCTAGGAATGAACCTGGTAGAGCATCCCACACAAACGAATGCTCCACATGCGGGTTTCACATGCCACCAACTCCACATTCACAGACAACTTCAGCGCCACAGCCGTTTTCAGATAGCCCTCAATGCAAAGGCTCTAGACGCAAATATTGGTGTGAGAGCTAATTCAATCAAGGAAACACTGCATGTTGGTGAAGGGCATATTGAAGAAGGATCAGCCGAGTGGTTCTTGTGGGAGAACAACTCCATTTGGCTCACTAACTTCACACACCATCAGGCTTCCAAGCAGCTCTCAAGGAAACTCAGTTTTCACACTCTATGCTTAGTGCCCTTTGAGTGCATTATCGAGGAATGAACCTGGTAGAGCATCCCACACAAACGAATGCTCCACATGCGGGTTTCACATGCCACCAACTCCACATTTTCACGCAACTTCAGCGCCACAGCCGTTTTCAGATAGCCCTCAATGCAAAGGCTCTAGACGCAAATATTGGTGTGAGAGCTAATTCAATCAAGGAAACACTGCATGTTGGTGAAGGGCATATTGAAGAAGGATCAGCCGAGTGGTTCTTGTGGGAGAACAACTCCATTTGGCTCACTAACTTCACACACCATCAGGCTTCCAAGCAGCTCTCAAGGAAACTCAGTTTTCACACTCTAGGCTTAGTGCCCTTTGAGTGCATTATCTAGGAATGAACC
>NW_026699332.1:0-25381 GCF_030435755.1 Ochotona princeps | reverse complement strand
TGTTCTTGTGGGAGAACAACTCCATTTGGCTCACTAACTTCACACACCATCAGGCTTCCAAGCAGCTCTCAAGGAAACTCAGTTTTCACACTCTATGCTTAGTGCCCTTTGTATGGCTAGGACTGAAATGAACCTGGTAGAGCATCCCACACAAACGAATGCTCCACATGCGGGTTTCACATGCCACCAACTCCACATTCACAGGCAACTTCAGCGCCACAGCCGTTTTCAGATAGCCCTCAATGCAAAGGCTCTAGACACAAATATTGGTGTGAGAGCTAATTCAATCAAGGAAACACTGCATGTTGGTGAAGGGCATATTGAAGAAGGATCAGCCGAGTGGTTCTTGTGGGAGAACAACTCCATTTGGCTCACTAACTTCACACACCATCAGGCTTCCAAGCAGCTCTCAAGGAAACTCAGTTTTCACACTCTATGCTTAGTGCCCTTTGTATGGCTAGGACTGAAATGAACCTGGTAGAGCATCCCACACAAACGAATGCTCCACATGCGGGTTTCACATGCCACCAACTCCACATTCACAGGCAACTTCAGCGCCACAGCCGTTTTCAGATAGCCCTCAATGCAAAGGCTCTAGACGCAAATATTGGTGTGAGAGCTAATTCAATCAAGGAAACACTGCATGTTGGTGAAGGGCATATTGAAGAAGGATCAGCCGAGTGGTTCTTGTGGGAGAACAACTCCATTTGGCTCACTAACTTCACACACCATCAGGCTTCCAAGCAGCTCTCAAGGAAACTCAGTTTTCACACTCTATGCTTAGTGCCCATTGAGTGCATTATCTAGGAATGAACCTGGTAGAGCATCCCACACAAACGAATGCTCCACATGCGGGTTTCACATGCCACCAACTCCACATTCACAGGCAACTTCAGCGCCACAGCCGTTTTCAGATAGCCCTCAATGCAAAGGCTCTAGACGCAAATATTGGTGTGAGAGCTAATTCAATCAAGGAAACACTGCATGTTGGTGAAGGGCATATTGAAGAAGGATCAGCCGAGTGGTTCTTGTGGGAGAACAACTCCATTTGGCTCACTAACTTCACACACCATCAGGCTTCCAAGCAGCTCTCAAGGAAACTCAGTTTTCACACTCTATGCTTAGTGCCCTTTGTATGGCTAGCACTGAAATGAACCTGGTAGAGCATCGCACACAAACGAATGCTCCACATGCGGGTTTCACATGCCACCAACTCCACATTCACAGGCAACTTCAGCGCCACAGCCGTTTTCAGATAGCCCTCAATGCAAAGGCTCTAGACGCAAATATTGGTGTGAGAGCTAATTCAATCAAGGAAACACTGCATGTTGATGAAGGGCATATTGAAGAAGGATCAGCCGAGTGGTTCTTGTGGGAGAACAACTCCATTTGGCTCACTAACTTCACACACCATCAGGCTTCCAAGCAGCTCTCAAGGAAACTCAGTTTTCACACTCTATGCTTAGTGCCCTTTGAGTGCATTATCTAGGAATGAACCTGGTAGAGCATCCCACACAAACGAATGCTCCACATGCGGGTTTCACATGCCACCAACTCCACATTCACAGGCAACTTCAGCGCCACAGCCGTTTTCAGATAGCCCTCAATGCAAAGGCTCTAGACGCAAATATTGGTGTGAGAGCTAATTCAATCAAGGAAACACTGCATGTTGGTGAAGGGCATATTGAAGAAGGATCAGCCAAGTGGTTCTTGTGGGAGAACAACTCCATTTGGCTCACTAACTTCACACACCATCAGGCTTCCAAGCAGCTCTCAAGGAAACTCAGTTTTCACACTCTATGCTTAGTGCCCTTTGAGTGCATTATCTAGGAATGAACCTGGTAGAGCATCCCACACAAACGAATGCTCCACATGCGGGTTTCACATGCCACCAACTCCACATTCACAGGCAACTTCAGCGCCACAGCCGTTTTCAGATAGCCCTCAATGCAAAGGCTCTAGACGCAAATATTGGTGTGAGAGCTAATTCAATCAAGGAAACACTGCATGTTGGTGAAGGGCATATTGAAGAAGGATCAGCCGAGTGGTTCTTGTGGGAGAACAACTCCATTTGGCTCACTAACTTCACACACCATCAGGCTTCCAAGCAGCTCTCAAGGAAACTCAGTTTTCACACTCTATGCTTAGTGCCCTTTGAGTGCATTATCTAGGAATGAACCTGGTAGAGCATCCCACACAAACGAATGCTCCACATGCGGGTTTCACATGCCACCAACTCCACATTCACAGGCAACTTCAGCGCCACAGCCGTTTTCAGATAGCCCTCAATGCAAAGGCTCTAGACACAAATATTGGTGTGAGAGCTAATTCAATCAAGGAAACACTGCATGTTGGTGAAGGGCATATTGAAGAAGGATCAGCCGAGTGGTTCTTGTGGGAGAACAACTCCATTTGGCTCACTAACTTCACACACCATCAGGCTTCCAAGCAGCTCTCAAGGAAACTCAGTTTTCACACTCTATGCTTAGTGCCCTTTGAGTGCATTATCTAGGAATGAACCTGGTAGAGCATCCCACACAAACGAATGCTCCACATGCGGGTTTCACATGCCACCAACTCCACATTCACAGGCAACTTCAGCGCCACAGCCGTTTTCAGATAGCCCTCAATGCAAAGGCTCTAGACGCAAATATTGGTGTGAGAGCTAATTCAATCAAGGAAACACTGCATGTTGGTGAAGGGCATATTGAAGAAGGATCAGCCGAGTGGTTCTTGTGGGAGAACAACTCCATTTGGCTCACTAACTTCACACACCATCAGGCTTCCAAGCAGCTCTCAAGGAAACTCAGTTTTCACACTCTATGCTTAGTGCCCTTTGAGTGCATTATCTAGGAATGAACCTGGTAGAGCATCCCACACAAACGAATGCTCCACATGCGGGTTTCACATGCCACCAACTCCACATTCACAGGCAACTTCAGCGCCACAGCCGTTTTCAGATAGCCCTCAATGCAAAGGCTCTAGACGCAAATATTGGTGTGAGAGCTAATTCAATCAAGGAAACACTGCATGTTGGTGAAGGGCATATTGAAGAAGGATCAGCCGAGTGGTTCTTGTGGGAGAACAACTCCATTTGGCTCACTAACTTCACACACCATCAGGCTTCCAAGCAGCTCTCAAGGAAACTCAGTTTTCACACTCTATGCTTAGTGCCCTTTGAGTGCATTATCTAGGAATGAACCTGGTAGAGCATCCCACACAAACGAATGCTCCACATGCGGGTTTCACATGCCACCAACTCCACATTCACAGGCAACTTCAGCTCCACAGCCGTTTTCAGATAGCCCTCAATGCAAAGGCTCTAGACGCAAATATTGGTGTGAGAGCTAATTCAATCAAGGAAACACTGCATGTTGGTGAAGGGCATATTGAAGAAGGATCAGCCGAGTGGTTCTTGTGGGAGAACAACTCCATTTGGCTCACTAACTTCACACACCATCAGGCTTCCAAGCAGCTCTCAAGGAAACTCAGTTTTCACACTCTATGCTTAGTGCCCTTTGAGTGCATTATCTAGGAATGAACCTGGTAGAGCATCCCACACAAACGAATGCTCCACATGCGGGTTTCACATGCCACCAACTCCACATTCACAGGCAACTTCAGCGCCACAGCCGTTTTCAGATAGCCCTCAATGCAAAGGCTCTAGACGCAAATATTGGTGTGAGAGCTAATTCAATCAAGGAAACACTGCATGTTGGTGAAGGGCATATTGAAGAAGGATCAGCCGAGTGGTTCTTGTGGGAGAACAACTCCATTTGGCTCACTAACTTCACACACCATCAGGCTTCCAAGCAGCTCTCAAGGAAACTCAGTTTTCACACTCTATGCTTAGTGCCCTTTGAGTGCATTATCTAGGAATGAACCTGGTAGAGCATCCCACACAAACGAATGCTCCACATGCGGGTTTCACATGCCACCAACTCCACATTCACAGGCAACTTCAGCGCCACAGCCGTTTTCAGATAGCCCTCAATGCAAAGGCTCTAGACGCAAATATTGGTGTGAGAGCTAATTCAATCAAGGAAACACTGCATGTTGGTGAAGGGCATATTGAAGAAGGATCAGCCGAGTGGTTCTTGTGGGAGAACAACTCCATTTGGCTCACTAACTTCACACACCATCAGGCTTCCAAGCAGCTCTCAAGGAAACTCAGTTTTCACACTCTATGCTTAGTGCCCTTTGTATGGCTAGGACTGAAATGAACCTGGTAGAGCATCCCACACAAACGAATGCTCCACATGCGGGTTTCACATGCCACCAACTCCACATTCACAGGCAACTTCAGCGCCACAGCCGTTTTCAGATAGCCCTCAATGCAAAGGCTCTAGACGCAAATATTGGTGTGAGAGCTAATTCAATCAAGGAAACACTGCATGTTGGTGAAGGGCATATTGAAGAAGGATCAGCCGAGTGGTTCTTGTGGGAGAACAACTCCATTTGGCTCACTAACTTCACACACCATCAGGCTTCCAAGCAGCTCTCAAGGAAACTCAGTTTTCACACTCTATGCTTAGTGCCCCTTGAGTGCATTACCTAGGAATGAACCTGGTAGAGCATCCCACACAAACGAATGCTCCACATGCGGGTTTCACATGCCACCAACTCCACATTCACAGGCAACTTCAGCGCCACAGCCGTTTTCAGATAGCCCTCAATGCAAAGGCTCTAGACGCAAATATTGGTGTGAGAGCTAATTCAATCAAGGAAACACTGCATGTTGGTGAAGGGCATATTGAAGAAGGATCAGCCGAGTGGTTCTTGTGGGAGAACAACTCCATTTGGCTCACTAACTTCACACACCATCAGGCTTCCAAGCAGCTCTCAAGGAAACTCAGTTTTCACACTCTATGCTTAGTGCCCTTTGAGTGCATTATCTAGGAATGAACCTGGTAGAGCATCCCACACAAACGAATGCTCCACATGCGGGTTTCACATGCCACCAACTCCACATTCACAGGCAACTTCAGCGCCACAGCCGTTTTCAGATAGCCCTCAATGCAAAGGCTCTAGACGCAAATATTGGTGTGAGAGCTAATTCAATCAAGGAAACACTGCATGTTGGTGAAGGGCATATTGAAGAAGGATCAGCCGAGTGGTTCTTGTGGGAGAACAACTCCATTTGGCTCACTAACTTCACACACCATCAGGCTTCCAAGCAGCTCTCAAGGAAACTCAGTTTTCACACTCTATGCTTAGTGCCCTTTGTATGGCTAGCACTGAAATGAACCTGGTAGAGCATCGCACACAAACGAATGCTCCACATGCGGGTTTCACATGCCACCAACTCCACATTCACAGGCAACTTCAGCGCCACAGCCGTTTTCAGATAGCCCTCAATGCAAAGGCTCTAGACGCAAATATTGGTGTGAGAGCTAATTCAATCAAGGAAACACTGCATGTTGGTGAAGGGCATATTGAAGAAGGATCAGCCGAGTGGTTCTTGTGGGAGAACAACTCCATTTGGCTCACTAACTTCACACACCATCAGGCTTCCAAGCAGCTCTCAAGGAAACTCAGTTTTCACACTCTATGCTTAGTGCCCTTTGAGTGCATTATCTAGGAATGAACCTGGTAGAGCATCCCACACAAACGAATGCTCCACATGCGGGTTTCACATGCCACCAACTCCACATTCACAGGCAACTTCAGCGCCACAGCCGTTTTCAGATAGCCCTCAATGCAAAGGCTCTAGACACAAATATTGGTGTGAGAGCTAATTCAATCAAGGAAACACTGCATGTTGGTGAAGGGCATATTGAAGAAGGATCAGCCGAGTGGTTCTTGTGGGAGAACAACTCCATTTGGCTCACTAACTTCACACACCATCAGGCTTCCAAGCAGCTCTCAAGGAAACTCAGTTTTCACACTCTATGCTTAGTGCCCTTTGTATGGCTAGGACTGAAATGAACCTGGTAGAGCATCCACACAAACGAATGCTCCACATGCGGGTTTCACATGCCACCAACTCCACATTCACAGGCAACTTCAGCGCCACAGCCGTTTTCAGATAGCCCTCAATGCAAAGGCTCTAGACGCAAATATTGGTGTGAGAGCTAATTCAATCAAGGAAACACTGCATGTTGGTGAAGGGCATATTGAAGAAGGATCAGCCAAGTGGTTCTTGTGGGAGAACAACTCCATTTGGCTCACTAACTTCACACACCATCAGGCTTCCAAGCAGCTCTCAAGAAACTCAGTTTTCACACTCTATGCTTAGTGCCCTTTGAGTGCATTATCTAGGAATGAACCTGGTAGAGCATCCCACACAAACGAATGCTCCACATGCGGGTTTCACATGCCACCAACTCCACATTCACAGGCAACTTCAGCGCCACAGCCGTTTTCAGATAGCCCTCAATGCAAAGGCTCTAGACGCAAATATTGGTGTGAGAGCTAATTCAATCAAGGAAACACTGCATGTTGGTGAAGGGCATATTGAAGAAGGATCAGCCGAGTGGTTCTTGTGGGAGAACAACTCCATTTGGCTCACTAACTTCACACACCATCAGGCTTCCAAGCAGCTCTCAAGGAAACTCAGTTTTCACACTCTATGCTTAGTGCCCTTTGAGTGCATTATCTAGGAATGAACCTGGTAGAGCATCCCACACAAACGAATGCTCCACATGCGGGTTTCACATGCCACCAACTCCACATTCACAGGCAACTTCAGCGCCACAGCCGTTTTCAGATAGCCCTCAATGCAAAGGCTCTAGACGCAAATATTGGTGTGAGAGCTAATTCAATCAAGGAAACACTGCATGTTGGTGAAGGGCATATTGAAGAAGGATCAGCCGAGTGGTTCTTGTGGGAGAACAACTCCATTTGGCTCACTAACTTCACACACCATCAGGCTTCCAAGCAGCTCTCAAGGAAACTCAGTTTTCACACTCTATGCTTAGTGCCCTTTGTATGGCTAGGACTGAAATGAACCTGGTAGAGCATCCCACACAAACGAATGCTCCACATGCGGGTTTCACATGCCACCAACTCCACATTCACAGGCAACTTCAGCTCCACAGCCGTTTTCAGATAGCCCTCAATGCAAAGGCTCTAGACACAAATATTGGTGTGAGAGCTAATTCAATCAAGGAAACACTGCATGTTGGTGAAGGGCATATTGAAGAAGGATCAGCCGAGTGGTTCTTGTGGGAGAACAACTCCATTTGGCTCACTAACTTCACACACCATCAGGCTTCCAAGCAGCTCTCAAGGAAACTCAGTTTTCACACTCTATGCTTAGTGCCCTTTGAGTGCATTATCTAGGAATGAACCTGGTAGAGCATCCCACACAAACGAATGCTCCACATGCGGGTTTCACATGCCACCAACTCCACATTCACAGGCAACTTCAGCGCCACAGCCGTTTTCAGATAGCCCTCAATGCAAAGGCTCTAGACGCAAATATTGGTGTGAGAGCTAATTCAATCAAGGAAACACTGCATGTTGGTGAAGGGCATATTGAAGAAGGATCAGCCGAGTGGTTCTTGTGGGAGAACAACTCCATTTGGCTCACTAACTTCACACACCATCAGGCTTCCAAGCAGCTCTCAAGGAAACTCAGTTTTCACACTCTATGCTTAGTGCCCTTTGTATGGCTAGCACTGAAATGAACCTGGTAGAGCATCCCACACAAACGAATGCTCCACATGCGGGTTTCACATGCCACCAACTCCACATTCACAGGCAACTTCAGCGCCACAGCCGTTTTCAGATAGCCCTCAATGCAAAGGCTCTAGACGCAAATATTGGTGTGAGAGCTAATTCAATCAAGGAAACACTGCATGTTGGTGAAGGGCATATTGAAGAAGGATCAGCCGAGTGGTTCTTGTGGGAGAACAACTCCATTTGGCTCACTAACTTCACACACCATCAGGCTTCCAAGCAGCTCTCAAGGAAACTCAGTTTTCACACTCTATGCTTAGTGCCCTTTGAGTGCATTATCTAGGAATGAACCTGGTAGAGCATCCCACACAAACGAATGCTCCACATGCGGGTTTCACATGCCACCAACTCCACATTCACAGGCAACTTCAGCGCCACAGCCGTTTTCAGATAGCCCTCAATGCAAAGGCTCTAGACGCAAATATTGGTGTGAGAGCTAATTCAATCAAGGAAACACTGCATGTTGGTGAAGGGCATATTGAAGAAGGATCAGCCGAGTGGTTCTTGTGGGAGAACAACTCCATTTGGCTCACTAACTTCACACACCATCAGGCTTCCAAGCAGCTCTCAAGGAAACTCAGTTTTCACACTCTATGCTTAGTGCCCTTTGTATGGCTAGGACTGAAATGAACCTGGTAGAGCATCCCACACAAACGAATGCTCCACATGCGGGTTTCACATGCCACCAACTCCACAATCACAGGCAACTTCAGCGCCACAGCCGTTTTCAGATAGCCCTCAATGCAAAGGCTCTAGACGCAAATATTGGTGTGAGAGCTAATTCAATCAAGGAAACACTGCATGTTGGTGAAGGGCATATTGAAGAAGGATCAGCCAAGTGGTTCTTGTGGGAGAACAACTCCATTTGGCTCACTAACTTCACACACCATCAGGCTTCCAAGCAGCTCTCAAGGAAACTCAGTTTTCACACTCTATGCTTAGTGCCCTTTGAGTGCATTATCTAGGAATGAACCTGGTAGAGCATCCCACACAAACGAATGCTCCACATGCGGGTTTCACATGCCACCAACTCCACATTCACAGGCAACTTCAGCGCCACAGCCGTTTTCAGATAGCCCTCAATGCAAAGGCTCTAGACGCAAATATTGGTGTGAGAGCTAATTCAATCAAGGAAACACTGCATGTTGGTGAAGGGCATATTGAAGAAGGATCAGCTGAGTGGTTCTTGTGGGAGAACAACTCCATTTGGCTCACTAACTTCACACATCATCAGGCTTCCAAGCAGCTCTCAAGGAAACTCAGTTTTCACACTCTATGCTTAGTGCCCTTTGTATGGCTAGGACTGAAATGAACCTGGTAGAGCATCCCACACAAACGAATGCTCCACATGCGGGTTTCACATACCACCAACTCCACATTCACAGGCAACTTCAGCGCCACAGCCGTTTTCAGATAGCCCTCAATGCAAAGGCTCTAGACGCAAATATTGGTGTGAGAGCTAATTCAATCAAGGAAACACTGCATGTTGGTGAAGGGCATATTGAAGAAGGATCAGCCGAGTGGTTCTTGTGGGAGAACAACTCCATTTGGCTCACTAACTTCACACACCATCAGGCTTCCAAGCAGCTCTCAAGGAAACTCAGTTTTCACACTCTATGCTTAGTGCCCTTTGAGTGCATTATCTAGGAATGAACCTGGTAGAGCATCCCACACAAACGAATGCTCCACATGCGGGTTTCACATGCCACCAACTCCACATTCACAGGCAACTTCAGCGCCACAGCCATTTTCAGATAGCCCTCAATGCAAAGGCTCTAGACGCAAATATTGGTGTGAGAGCTAATTCAATCAAGGAAACACTGCATGTTGGTGAAGGGCATATTGAAGAAGGATCAGCCGAGTGGTTCTTGTGGGAGAACAACTCCATTTGGCTCACTAACTTCACACACCATCAGGCTTCCAAGCAGCTCTCAAGGAAACTCAGTTTTCACACTCTATGCTTAGTGCCCTTTGTATGGCTAGGACTGAAATGAACCTGGTAGAGCATCCCACACAAACGAATGCTCCACATGCGGGTTTCACATGCCACCAACTCCACATTCACAGGCAACTTCAGCTCCACAGCCGTTTTCAGATAGCCCTCAATGCAAAGGCTCTAGACGCAAATATTGGGTGAGAGCTAATTCAATCAAGGAAACACTGCATGTTGGTGAAGGGCATATTGAAGAAGGATCAGCCGAGTGGTTCTTGTGGGAGAACAACTCCATTTGGCTCACTAACTTCACACACCATCAGGCTTCCAAGCAGCTCTCAAGGAAACTCAGTTTTCACACTCTATGCTTAGTGCCCTTTGAGTGCATTATCTAGGAATGAACCTGGTAGAGCATCCCACACAAACGAATGCTCCACATGCGGGTTTCACATGCCACCAACTCCACATTCACAGGCAACTTCAGCGCCACAGCCGTTTTCAGATAGCCCTCAATGCAAAGGCTCTAGACACAAATATTGGTGTGAGAGCTAATTCAATCAAGGAAACACTGCATGTTGGTGAAGGGCATATTGAAGAAGGATCAGCCGAGTGGTTCTTGTGGGAGAACAACTCCATTTGGCTCACTAACTTCACACACCATCAGGCTTCCAAGCAGCTCTCAAGGAAACTCAGTTTTCACACTCTATGCTTAGTGCCCTTTGAGTGCATTATCTAGGAATGAACCTGGTAGAGCATCCCACACAAACGAATGCTCCACATGCGGGTTTCACATGCCACCAACTCCACATTCACAGGCAACTTCAGCGCCACAGCCGTTTTCAGATAGCCCTCAATGCAAAGGCTCTAGACGCAAATATTGGTGTGAGAGCTAATTCAATCAAGGAAACACTGCATGTTGGTGAAGGGCATATTGAAGAAGGATCAGCCGAGTGGTTCTTGTGGGAGAACAACTCCATTTGGCTCACTAACTTCACACACCATCAGGCTTCCAAGCAGCTCTCAAGGAAACTCAGTTTTCACACTCTATGCTTAGTGCCCTTTGTATGGCTAGCACTGAAATGAACCTGGTAGAGCATCCCACACAAACGAATGCTCCACATGCGGGTTTCACATGCCACCAACTCCACATTCACAGGCAACTTCAGCGCCACAGCCGTTTTCAGATAGCCCTCAATGCAAAGGCTCTAGACGCAAATATTGGTGTGAGAGCTAATTCAATCAAGGAAACACTGCATGTTGGTGAAGGGCATATTGAAGAAGGATCAGCCGAGTGGTTCTTGTGGGAGAACAACTCCATTTGGCTCACTAACTTCACACACCATCAGGCTTCCAAGCAGCTCTCAAGGAAACTCAGTTTTCACACTCTATGCTTAGTGCCCTTTGAGTGCATTATCTAGGAATGAACCTGGTAGAGCATCCCACACAAACGAATGCTCCACATGCGGGTTTCACATGCCACCAACTCCACATTCACAGGCAACTTCAGCGCCACAGCCGTTTTCAGATAGCCCTCAATGCAAAGGCTCTAGACGCAAATATTGGTGTGAGAGCTAATTCAATCAAGGAAACACTGCATGTTGGTGAAGGGCATATTGAAGAAGGATCAGCCGAGTGGTTCTTGTGGGAGAACAACTCCATTTGGCTCACTAACTTCACACACCATCAGGCTTCCAAGCAGCTCTCAAGGAAACTCAGTTTTCACACTCTATGCTTAGTGCCCTTTGTATGGCTAGGACTGAAATGAACCTGGTAGAGCATCCCACACAAACGAATGCTCCACATGCGGGTTTCACATGCCACCAACTCCACATTCACAGGCAACTTCAGCGCCACAGCCGTTTTCAGATAGCCCTCAATGCAAAGGCTCTAGACGCAAATATTGGTGTGAGAGCTAATTCAATCAAGGAAACACTGCATGTTGGTGAAGGGCATATTGAAGAAGGATCAGCCAAGTGGTTCTTGTGGGAGAACAACTCCATTTGGCTCACTAACTTCACACACCATCAGGCTTCCAAGCAGCTCTCAAGGAAACTCAGTTTTCACACTCTATGCTTAGTGCCCTTTGAGTGCATTATCTAGGAATGAACCTGGTAGAGCATCCCACACAAACGAATGCTCCACATGCGGGTTTCACATGCCACCAACTCCACATTCACAGGCAACTTCAGCGCCACAGCCGTTTTCAGATAGCCCTCAATGCAAAGGCTCTAGACGCAAATATTGGTGTGAGAGCTAATTCAATCAAGGAAACACTGCATGTTGGTGAAGGGCATATTGAAGAAGGATCAGCTGAGTGGTTCTTGTGGGAGAACAACTCCATTTGGCTCACTAACTTCACACATCATCAGGCTTCCAAGCAGCTCTCAAGGAAACTCAGTTTTCACACTCTATGCTTAGTGCCCTTTGTATGGCTAGGACTGAAATGAACCTGGTAGAGCATCCCACACAAACGAATGCTCCACATGCGGGTTTCACATACCACCAACTCCACATTCACAGGCAACTTCAGCGCCACAGCCGTTTTCAGATAGCCCTCAATGCAAAGGCTCTAGACGCAAATATTGGTGTGAGAGCTAATTCAATCAAGGAAACACTGCATGTTGGTGAAGGGCATATTGAAGAAGGATCAGCCGAGTGGTTCTTGTGGGAGAACAACTCCATTTGGCTCACTAACTTCACACACCATCAGGCTTCCAAGCAGCTCTCAAGGAAACTCAGTTTTCACACTCTATGCTTAGTGCCCTTTGAGTGCATTATCTAGGAATGAACCTGGTAGAGCATCCCACACAAACGAATGCTCCACATGCGGGTTTCACATGCCACCAACTCCACATTCACAGGCAACTTCAGCGCCACAGCCATTTTCAGATAGCCCTCAATGCAAAGGCTCTAGACGCAAATATTGGTGTGAGAGCTAATTCAATCAAGGAAACACTGCATGTTGGTGAAGGGCATATTGAAGAAGGATCAGCCGAGTGGTTCTTGTGGGAGAACAACTCCATTTGGCTCACTAACTTCACACACCATCAGGCTTCCAAGCAGCTCTCAAGGAAACTCAGTTTTCACACTCTATGCTTAGTGCCCTTTGTATGGCTAGGACTGAAATGAACCTGGTAGAGCATCCCACACAAACGAATGCTCCACATGCGGGTTTCACATGCCACCAACTCCACATTCACAGGCAACTTCAGCTCCACAGCCGTTTTCAGATAGCCCTCAATGCAAAGGCTCTAGACGCAAATATTGGGTGAGAGCTAATTCAATCAAGGAAACACTGCATGTTGGTGAAGGGCATATTGAAGAAGGATCAGCCGAGTGGTTCTTGTGGGAGAACAACTCCATTTGGCTCACTAACTTCACACACCATCAGGCTTCCAAGCAGCTCTCAAGGAAACTCAGTTTTCACACTCTATGCTTAGTGCCCTTTGAGTGCATTATCTAGGAATGAACCTGGTAGAGCATCCCACACAAACGAATGCTCCACATGCGGGTTTCACATGCCACCAACTCCACATTCACAGGCAACTTCAGCGCCACAGCCGTTTTCAGATAGCCCTCAATGCAAAGGCTCTAGACACAAATATTGGTGTGAGAGCTAATTCAATCAAGGAAACACTGCATGTTGGTGAAGGGCATATTGAAGAAGGATCAGCCGAGTGGTTCTTGTGGGAGAACAACTCCATTTGGCTCACTAACTTCACACACCATCAGGCTTCCAAGCAGCTCTCAAGGAAACTCAGTTTTCACACTCTATGCTTAGTGCCCTTTGAGTGCATTATCTAGGAATGAACCTGGTAGAGCATCCCACACAAACGAATGCTCCACATGCGGGTTTCACATGCCACCAACTCCACATTCACAGGCAACTTCAGCGCCACAGCCGTTTTCAGATAGCCCTCAATGCAAAGGCTCTAGACGCAAATATTGGTGTGAGAGCTAATTCAATCAAGGAAACACTGCATGTTGGTGAAGGGCATATTGAAGAAGGATCAGCCGAGTGGTTCTTGTGGGAGAACAACTCCATTTGGCTCACTAACTTCACACACCATCAGGCTTCCAAGCAGCTCTCAAGGAAACTCAGTTTTCACACTCTATGCTTAGTGCCCTTTGAATGCATTATCTAGGAATGAACCTGGTAGAGCATCCCACACAAACGAATGCTCCACATGCGGGTTTCACATGCCACCAACTCCACATTCACAGGCAACTTCAGCGCCACAGCCGTTTTCAGATAGCCCTCAATGCAAAGGCTCTAGACACAAATATTGGTGTGAGAGCTAATTCAATCAAGGAAACACTGCATGTTGGTGAAGGGCATATTGAAGAAGGATCAGCCGAGTGGTTCTTGTGGGAGAACAACTCCATTTGGCTCACTAACTTCACACACCATCAGGCTTCCAAGCAGCTCTCAAGGAAACTCAGTTTTCACACTCTATGCTTAGTGCCCTTTGAGTGCATTATCTAGGAATGAACCTGGTAGAGCATCCCACACAAACGAATGCTCCACATGCGGGTTTCACATGCCACCAACTCCACATTCACAGGCAACTTCAGCGCCACAGCCGTTTTCAAATAGCCCTCAATGCAAAGGCTCTAGACGCAAATATTGGTGTGAGAGCTAATTCAATCAAGGAAACACTGCATGTTGGTGAAGGGCATATTGAAGAAGGATCAGCCGAGTGGTTCTTGTGGGAGAACAACTCCATTTGGCTCACTAACTTCACACACCATCAGGCTTCCAAGCAGCTCTCAAGGAAACTCAGTTTTCACACTCTATGCTTAGTGCCCTTTGTATGGCTAGGACTGAAATGAACCTGGTAGAGCATCCCACACAAACGAATGCTCCACATGCGGGTTTCACATGCCACCAACTCCACATTCACAGGCAACTTCAGCGCCACAGCCGTTTTCAGATAGCCCTCAATGCAAAGGCTCTAGACGCAAATATTGGTGTGAGAGCTAATTCAATCAAGGAAACACTGCATGTTGGTGAAGGGCATATTGAAGAAGGATCAGCCGAGTGGTTCTTGTGGGAGAACAACTCCATTTGGCTCACTAACTTCACACACCATCAGGCTTCCAAGCAGCTCTCAAGGAAACTCAGTTTTCACACTCTATGCTTAGTGCCCTTTGAGTGCATTATCTAGGAATGAACCTGGTAGAGCATCCCACACAAACGAATGCTCCACATGCGGGTTTCACATGCCACCAACTCCACATTCACAGGCAACTTCAGCGCCACAGCCGTTTTCAGATAGCCCTCAATGCAAAGGCTCTAGACGCAAATATTGGTGTGAGAGCTAATTCAATCAAGGAAACACTGCATGTTGGTGAAGGGCATATTGAAGAAGGATCAGCCGAGTGGTTCTTGTGGGAGAACAACTCCATTTGGCTCACTAACTTCACACACCATCAGGCTTCCAAGCAGCTCTCAAGGAAACTCAGTTTTCACACTCTATGCTTAGTGCCCTTTGTATGGCTAGGACTGAAATGAACCTGGTAGAGCATCCCACACAAACGAATGCTCCACATGCGGGTTTCACATGCCACCAACTCCACATTCACAGGCAACTTCAGCGCCACAGCCGTTTTCAGATAGCCCTCAATGCAAAGGCTCTAGACGCAAATATTGGTGTGAGAGCTAATTCAATCAAGGAAACACTGCATGTTGGTGAAGGGCATATTGAAGAAGGATCAGCCGAGTGGTTCTTGTGGGAGAACAACTCCATTTGGCTCACTAACTTCACACACCATCAGGCTTCCAAGCAGCTCTCAAGGAAACTCAGTTTTCACACTCTATGCTTAGTGCCCTTTGTATGGCTAGGACTGAAATGAACCTGGTAGAGCATCCCACACAAACGAATGCTCCACATGCGGGTTTCACATGCCACCAACTCCACATTCACAGGCAACTTCAGCGCCACAGCCGTTTTCAGATAGCCCTCAATGCAAAGGCTCTAGACGCAAATATTGGTGTGAGAGCTAATTCAATCAAGGAAACACTGCATGTTGGTGAAGGGCATATTGAAGAAGGATCAGCCGAGTGGTTCTTGTGGGAGAACAACTCCATTTGGCTCACTAACTTCACACACCATCAGGCTTCCAAGCAGCTCTCAAGGAAACTCAGTTTTCACACTCTATGCTTAGTGCCCTTTGTATGGCTAGGACTGAAATGAACCTGGTAGAGCATCCCACACAAACGAATGCTCCACATGCGGGTTTCACATGCCACCAACTCCACATTCACAGGCAACTTCAGCGCCACAGCCGTTTTCAGATAGCCCTCAATGCAAAGGCTCTAGACGCAAATATTGGTGTGAGAGCTAATTCAATCAAGGAAACACTGCATGTTGGTGAAGGGCATATTGAAGAAGGATCAGCCGAGTGGTTCTTGTGGGAGAACAACTCCATTTGGCTCACTAACTTCACACACCATCAGGCTTCCAAGCAGCTCTCAAGGAAACTCAGTTTTCACACTCTATGCTTAGTGCCCTTTGAGTGCATTATCTAGGAATGAACCTGGTAGAGCATCCCACACAAACGAATGCTCCACATGCGGGTTTCACATGCCACCAACTCCACATTCACAGGCAACTTCAGCGCCACAGCCGTTTTCAGATAGCCCTCAATGCAAAGGCTCTAGACGCAAATATTGGTGTGAGAGCTAATTCAATCAAGGAAACACTGCATGTTGGTGAAGGGCATATTGAAGAAGGATCAGCCGAGTGGTTCTTGTGGGAGAACAACTCCATTTGGCTCACTAACTTCACACACCATCAGGCTTCCAAGCAGCTCTCAAGGAAACTCAGTTTTCACACTCTATGCTTAGTGCCCTTTGTATGGCTAGGACTGAAATGAACCTGGTAGAGCATCCCACACAAACGAATGCTCCACATGCGGGTTTCACATGCCACCAACTCCACATTCACAGGCAACTTCAGCGCCACAGCCGTTTTCAGATAGCCCTCAATGCAAAGGCTCTAGACGCAAATATTGGTGTGAGAGCTAGTTCAATCAAGGAAACACTGCATGTTGGTGAAGGGCATATTGAAGAAGGATCAGCCGAGTGGTTCTTGTGGGAGAACAACTCCATTTGGCTCACTAACTTCACACACCATCAGGCTTCCAAGCAGCTCTCAAGGAAACTCAGTTTTCACACTCTATGCTTAGTGCCCTTTGTATGGCTAGGACTGAAATGAACCTGGTAGAGCATCCCACACAAACGAATGCTCCACATGCGGGTTTCACATGCCACCAACTCCACATTCACAGGCAACTTCAGCGCCACAGCCGTTTTCAGATAGCCCTCAATGCAAAGGCTCTAGACGCAAATATTGGTGTGAGAGCTAATTCAATCAAGGAAACACTGCATGTTGGTGAAGGGCATATTGAAGAAGGATCAGCCGAGTGGTTCTTGTGGGAGAACAACTCCATTTGGCTCACTAACTTCACACACCATCAGGCTTCCAAGCAGCTCTCAAGGAAACTCAGTTTTCACACTCTATGCTTAGTGCCCTTTGAGTGCATTATCTAGGAATGAACCTGGTAGAGCATCCCACACAAACGAATGCTCCACATGCGGGTTTCACATGCCACCAACTCCACATTCACAGGCAACTTCAGCGCCACAGCCGTTTTCAGATAGCCCTCAATGCAAAGGCTCTAGACGCAAATATTGGTGTGAGAGCTAATTCAATCAAGGAAACACTGCATGTTGGTGAAGGGCATATTGAAGAAGGATCAGCCGAGTGGTTCTTGTGGGAGAACAACTCCATTTGGCTCACTAACTTCACACACCATCAGGCTTCCAAGCAGCTCTCAAGGAAACTCAGTTTTCACACTCTATGCTTAGTGCCCTTTGAGTGCATTATCTAGGAATGAACCTGGTAGAGCATCCCACACAAACGAATGCTCCACATGCGGGTTTCACATGCCACCAACTCCACATTCACAGGCAACTTCAGCGCCACAGCCGTTTTCAGATAGCCCTCAATGCAAAGGCTCTAGACGCAAATATTGGTGTGAGAGCTAATTCAATCAAGGAAACACTGCCTGTTGGTGAACGGCATATTGAAGAAGGATCAGCCGAGTGGTTCTTGTGGTAGAACAACTCCATTTGGCTCACTAACTTCACACACCATCAGGCTTCCAAGCAGCTCTCAAGGAAACTCAGTTTTCACACTCTATGCTTAGTGCCCTTTGAGTGCATTATCTAGGAATGAACCTGGTCAGCATCCCACACAAACGAATGCTCCACATGCGGGTTTCACATGCCACCAACTCCACATTCACAGGCAACTTCAGCGCCACAGCCGTTTTCAGATAGCCCTCAATGCAAAGGCTCTAGACGCAAATATTGGTGTGAGAGCTAATTCAATCAAGGAAACACTGCATGTTGGTGAAGGGCATATTGAAGAAGGATCAGCCGAGTGGTTCTTGTGGGAGAACAACTCCATTTGGCTCACTAACTTCACACACCATCAGGCTTCCAAGCAGCTCTCAAGGAAACTCAGTTTTCACACTCTATGCTTAGTGCCCTTTGAGTGCATTATCTAGGAATGAACCTGGTAGAGCATCCCACACAAACGAATGCTCCACATGCGGGTTTCACATGCCACCAACTCCACATTCACAGGCAACTTCAGCGCCACAGCCGTTTTCAGATAGCCCTCAATGCAAAGGCTCTAGACGCAAATATTGGTGTGAGAGCTAATTCAATCAAGGAAACACTGCCTGTTGTTGAAGGGCATATTGAAGAAGGATCAGCCGAGTGGTTCTTGTGGGAGAACAACTCCATTTGGCTCACTAACTTCACACACCATCAGGCTTCCAAGCAGCTCTCAAGGAAACTCAGTTTTCACACTCTATGCTTAGTGCCCTTTGTATGGCTAGGACTGAAATGAACCTGGTAGAGCATCCCACACAAACGAATGCTCCACATGCGGGTTTCACATGCCACCAACTCCACATTCACAGGCAACTTCAGCGCCACAGCCGTTTTCAGATAGCCCTCAATGCAAAGGCTCTAGACGCAAATATTGGTGTGAGAGCTAATTCAATCAAGGAAACACTGCCTGTTGGTGAAGGGCATATTGAAGAAGGATCAGCCGAGTGGTTCTTGTGGGAGAACAACTCCATTTGGCTCACTAACTTCACACACCATCAGGCTTCCAAGCAGCTCTCAAGGAAACTCAGTTTTCACACTCTATGCTTAGTGCCCTTTGAGAGCATTATCTAGGAATGAACCTGGTAGAGCATCCCACACAAACGAATGCTCCACATGCGGGTTTCACATGCCACCAACTCCACATTCACAGGCAACTTCAGCGCCACAGCCGTTTTCAGATAGCCCTCAATGCAAAGGCTCTAGACGCAAATATTGGTGTGAGAGCTAATTCAATCAAGGAAACACTGCCTATTGGTGAAGGGCATATTGAAGAAGGATCAGCCGAGTGGTTCTTGTGGGAGAACAACTCCATTTGGCTCACTAACTTCACACACCATCAGGCTTCCAAGCAGCTCTCAAGGAAACTCAATTTTCACACTCTATGCTTAGTGCCCTTTGAGTGCATTATCTAGGAATGAACCTGGTCAGCATCCCACACAAACGAATGCTCCACATGCGGGTTTCACATGCCACCAACTCCACATTCACAGGCAACTTCAGCGCCACAGCCGTTTTCAGATAGCCCTCAATGCAAAGGCTCTAGACGCAAATATTGGTGTGAGAGCTAATTCAATCAAGGAAACACTGCATGTTGGTGAAGGGCATATTGAAGAAGGATCAGCCGAGTGGTTCTTGTGGGAGAACAACTCCATTTGGCTCACTAACTTCACACACCATCAGGCTTCCAAGCAGCTCTCAAGGAAACTCAGTTTTCACACTCTATGCTTAGTGCCCTTTGAGTGCATTATCTAGGAATGAACCTGGTAGAGCATCCCACACAAACGAATGCTCCACATGCGGGTTTCACATGCCACCAACTCCACATTCACAGGCAACTTCAGCGCCACAGCCGTTTTCAGATAGCCCTCAATGCAAAGGCTCTAGACGCAAATATTGGTGTGAGAGCTAATTCAATCAAGGAAACACTGCATGTTGGTGAAGGGCATATTGAAGAAGGATCAGCCGAGTGGTTTTTGTGGGAGAACAACTCCATTTGGCTCACTAACTTCACACACCATCAGGCTTCCAAGCAGCTCTCAAGGAAACTCAGTTTTCACACTCTATGCTTAGTGCCCTTTGAGTGCATTATCTAGGAATGAACCTGGTAGAGCATCCCACACAAACGAATGCTCCACATGCGGGTTTCACATGCCACCAACTCCACATTCACAGGCAACTTCAGCGCCACAGCCGTTTTCAGATAGCCCTCAATGCAAAGGCTCTAGACGCAAATATTGGTGTGAGAGCTAATTCAATCAAGGAAACACTGCATGTTGGTGAAGGGCATATTGAAGAAGGATCAGCCGAGTGGTTCTTGTGGGAGAACAACTCCATTTGGCTCACTAACTTCACACACCATCAGGCTTCCAAGCAGCTCTCAAGGAAACTCAGTTTTCACACTCTATGCTTAGTGCCCTTTGTATGGCTAGGACTGAAATGAACCTGGTAGAGCATCCCACACAAACGAATGCTCCACATGCGGGTTTCACATGCCACCAACTCCACATTCACAGGCAACTTCAGCGCCACAGCCGTTTTCAGATAGCCCTCAATGCAAAGGCTCTAGACGCAAATATTGGTGTGAGAGCTAATTCAATCAAGGAAACACTGCATGTTGGTGAAGGGCATATTGAAGAAGGATCAGCCGAGTGGTTCTTGTGGGAGAACAACTCCATTTGGCTCACTAACTTCACACACCATCAGGCTTCCAAGCAGCTCTCAAGGAAACTCAGTTTTCACATTCTATGCTTAGTGCCCTTTGAGTGCATTATCTAGGAATGAACCTGGTAGAGCATCCCACACAAACGAATGCTCCACATGCGGGTTTCACATGCCACCAACTCCACATTCACAGGCAACTTCAGCGCCACAGCCGTTTTCAGATAGCCCTCAATGCAAAGGCTCTAGACGCAAATATTGGTGTGAGAGCTAATTCAATCAAGGAAACACTGCATGTTGGTGAAGGGCATATTGAAGAAGGATCAGCCGAGTGGTTCTTGTGGGAGAACAACTCCGTTTGGCTCACTAACTTCACACACCATCAGGCTTCCAAGCAGCTCTCAAGGAAACTCAGTTTTCACACTCTATGCTTAGTGCCCTTTGAGTGCATTATCTAGGAATGAACCTGGTAGAGCATCCCACACAAACGAATGCTCCACATGCGGGTTTCACATGCCACCAACTCCACATTCACAGGCAACTTCAGCGCCACAGCCGTTTTCAGATAGCCCTCAATGCAAAGGCTCTAGACGCAAATATTGGTGTGAGAGCTAATTCAATCAAGGAAACACTGCATGTTGGTGAAGGGCATATTGAAGAAGGATCAGCCGAGTGGTTCCTGTGGGAGAACAACTCCATTTGGCTCACTAACTTCACACATCATCAGGCTTCCAAGCAGCTCTCAAGGAAACTCAGTTTTCACACTCTATGCTTAGTGCCCTTTTTATGGCTAGGACTGAAATGAACCTGGTAGAGCATCCCACACAAACGAATGCTCCACATGCGGGTTTCACATGCCACCAACTCCACATTCACAGGCAACTTCAGCGCCACAGCCGTTTTCAGATAGCCCTCAATGCAAAGGCTCTAGACGCAAATATTGGTGTGAGAGCTAATTCAATCAAGGAAACACTGCATGTTGGTGAAGGGCATATTGAAGAAGGATCAGCCGAGTGGTTCTTGTGGGAGAACAACTCCATTTGGCTCACTAACTTCACACACCATCAGGCTTCCAAGCAGCTCTCAAGGAAACTCAGTTTTCACACTCTATGCTTAGTGCCCTTTGAGTGCATTATCTAGGAATGAACCTGGTAGAGCATCCCACACAAACGAATGCTCCACATGCGGGTTTCACATGCCACCAACTCCACATTCACAGGCAACTTCAGCGCCACAGCCGTTTTCAGATAGCCCTCAATGCAAAGGCTCTAGACGCAAATATCGGTGTGAGAGCTAATTCAATCAAGGAAACACTGCATGTTGGTGAAGGGCATATTGAAGAAGGATCAGCCGAGTGGTTCTTGTGGGAGAACAACTCCATTTGGCTCACTAACTTCACACACCATCAGGCTTCCAAGCAGCTCTCAAGGAAACTCAGTTTTCACACTCTATGCTTAGTGCCCTTTGAGTGCATTATCTAGGAATGAACCTGGTCAGCATCCCACACAAACGAATGCTCCACATGCGGGTTTCACATGCCACCAACTCCACATTCACAGGCAACTTCAGCGCCACAGCCGTTTTCAGATAGCCCTCAATGCAAAGGCTCTAGACGCAAATATTGGTGTGAGAGCTAATTCAATCAAGGAAACACTGCATGTTGGTGAAGGGCATATTGAAGAAGGATCAGCCGAGTGGTTCTTGTGGGAGAACAACTCCATTTGGCTCACTAACTTCACACACCATCAGGCTTCCAAGCAGCTCTCAAGGAAACTCAGTTTTCACACTCTATGCTTAGTGCCCTTTGAGTGCATTATCTAGGAATGAACCTGGTCAGCATCCCACACAAACGAATGCTCCACATGCGGGTTTCACATGCCACCAACTCCACATTCACAGGCAACTTCAGCGCCACAGCCGTTTTCAGATAGCCCTCAATGCAAAGGCTCTAGACGCAAATATTGGTGTGAGAGCTAATTCAATCAAGGAAACACTGCATGTTGGTGAAGGGCATATTGAAGAAGGATCAGCCGAGTGGTTCTTGTGGGAGAACAACTCCATTTGGCTCACTAACTTCACACACCATCAGGCTTCCAAGCAGCTCTCAAGGAAACTCAGTTTTCACACTCTATGCTTAGTGCCCTTTTTTATGGCTAGGACTGAAATGAACCTGGTAGAGCATCCCACACAAACGAATGCTCCACATGCGGGTTTCACATGCCACCAACTCCACATTCACAGGCAACTTCAGCGCCACAGCCGTTTTCAGATAGCCCTCAATGCAAAGGCTCTAGACGCAAATATTGGTGTGAGAGCTAATTCAATCAAGGAAACACTGCATGTTGGTGAAGGGCATATTGAAGAAGGATCAGCCGAGTGGTTCTTGTGGGAGAACAACTCCATTTGGCTCACTAACTTCACACACCATCAGGCTTCCAAGCAGCTCTCAAGGAAACTCAGTTTTCACATTCTATGCTTAGTGCCCTTTGAGTGCATTATCTAGGAATGAACCTGGTAGAGCATCCCACACAAACGAATGCTCCACATGCGGGTTTCACATGCCACCAACTCCACATTCACAGGCAACTTCAGCGCCACAGCCGTTTTCAGATAGCCCTCAATGCAAAGGCTCTAGACGCAAATATTGGTGTGAGAGCTAATTCAATCAAGGAAACACTGCATGTTGGTGAAGGGCATATTGAAGAAGGATCAGCCGAGTGGTTCTTGTGGGAGAACAACTCCATTTGGCTCACTAACTTCACACACCATCAGGCTTCCAAGCAGCTCTCAAGGAAACTCAGTTTTCACACTCTATGCTTAGTGCCCTTTGAGTGCATTATCTAGGAATGAACCTGGTAGAGCATCCCACACAAACGAATGCTCCACATGCGGGTTTCACATGCCACCAACTCCACATTCACAGGCAACTTCAGCGCCACAGCCGTTTTCAGATAGCCCTCAATGCAAAGGCTCTAGACGCAAATATTGGTGTGAGAGCTAATTCAATCAAGGAAACACTGCATGTTGGTGAAGGGCATATTGAAGAAGGATCAGCCGAGTGGTTCCTGTGGGAGAACAACTCCATTTGGCTCACTAACTTCACACATCATCAGGCTTCCAAGCAGCTCTCAAGGAAACTCAGTTTTCACACTCTATGCTTAGTGCCCTTTTTTATGGCTAGGACTGAAATGAACCTGGTAGAGCATCCCACACAAACGAATGCTCCACATGCGGGTTTCACATGCCACCAACTCCACATTCACAGGCAACTTCAGCGCCACAGCCGTTTTCAGATAGCCCTCAATGCAAAGGCTCTAGACGCAAATATTGGTGTGAGAGCTAATTCAATCAAAGAAACACTGCATGTTGGTGAAGGGCATATTGAAGAAGGATCAGCCGAGTGGTTCTTGTGGGAGAACAACTCCATTTGGCTCACTAACTTCACACACCATCAGGCTTCCAAGCAACTCTCAAGGAAACTCAGTTTTCACACTCTATGCTTAGTGCCCTTTGTATGGCTAGGACTGAAATGAACCTGGTAGAGCATCCCACACAAACGAATGCTCCACATGCGGGTTTCACATGCCACCAACTCCACATTCACAGGCAACTTCAGCGCCACAGCCGTTTTCAGATAGCCCTCAATGCAAAGGCTCTAGACGCAAATATTGTTGTGAGAGCTAATTCAATCAAGGAAACACTGCATGTTGGTGAAGGGCATATTGAAGAAGGATCAGCCGAGTGGTTCCTGTGGGAGAACAACTCCATTTGGCTCACTAACTTCACACATCATCAGGCTTCCAAGCAGCTCTCAAGGAAACTCAGTTTTCACACTCTATGCTTAGTGCCCTTTGTATGGCTAGGACTGAAATGAACCTGGTAGAGCATCCCACACAAACGAATGCTCCACATGCGGGTTTCACATGCCACCAACTCCACATTCACAGGCAACTTCAGCGCCACAGCCGTTTTCAAATAGCCCTCAATGCAAAGGCTCTAGACGCAAATATTGGTGTGAGAGCTAATTCAATCAAGGAAACACTGCATGTTGGTGAAGGGCATATTGAAGAAGGATCAGCCGAGTGGTTCTTGTGGGAGAACAACTCCATTTGGCTCACTAACTTCACACACCATCAGGCTTCCAAGCAGCTCTCAAGGAAACTCAGTTTTCACACTCTATGCTTAGTGCCCTTTGAGTGCATTATCTAGGAATGAACCTGGTAGAGCATCCCACACAAACGAATGCTCCACATGCGGGTTTCACATGCCACCAACTCCACATTCACAGGCAACTTCAGCGCCACAGCCGTTTTCAGATAGCCCTCAATGCAAAGGCTCTAGACGCAAATATTGGTGTGAGAGCTAATTCAATCAAGGAAACACTGCATGTTGGTGAAGGGCATATTGAAGAAGGATCAGCCGAGTGGTTCTTGTGGGAGAACAACTCCATTTGGCTCACTAACTTCACACACCATCAGGCTTCCAAGCAGCTCTCAAGGAAACTCAGTTTTCACACTCTATGCTTAGTGCCCTTTGAGTGCATTATCTAGGAATGAACCTGGTAGAGCATCCCACACAAACGAATGCTCCACATGCGGGTTTCACATGCCACCAACTCCACATTCACAGGCAACTTCAGCGCCACAGCCGTTTTCAGATAGCCCTCAATGCAAAGGCTCTAGACGCAAATATTGGTGTGAGAGCTAATTCAATCAAGGAAACACTGCATGTTGGTGAAGGGCATATTGAAGAAGGATCAGCCGAGTGGTTCTTGTGGGAGAACAACTCCATTTGGCTCACTAACTTCACACACCATCAGGCTTCCAAGCAGCTCTCAAGGAAACTCAGTTTTCACACTCTATGCTTAGTGCCCTTTGAGTGCATTATCTAGGAATGAACCTGGTAGAGCATCCCACACA